>NC_079503.1:96114422-96145434 GCF_030052815.1 Hevea brasiliensis | reverse complement strand
AAAGAACACAAAATTTAATGTGGTTCGGCATAAGCCTACTCCACTAAAGAAATCCACCATAAAGGAAAAATAATTACAATCGCTATTTATTTTTCTCACCCTTATAAGTCACTGAAATAAAACTCACAGAATTTGCATCTCTCCACTTTATGAGCTCTCTACAATATAATATAATGGCCAACCAACTATATATATATATACCACTAAAGCGTAGTATTTTTTGGGCTCTAATTATTCAATTTCATAATTTAAATTCTACTAAACTTTATAATTTATCAAATTTTTTAATTCTAATTTAAATTGGACTCTAACAACCTTTTATTATTTTGCACAAGAATGAATGCTTATTTTTAAACCATCTATGGTTTACATTGAGTCATGTGAAGCGTAGACATACGGAGGCTCCAGTTAGACAAGTAGAGCACATTAGGTTAGAGGATAGAAAGAAAAAAAGGGGTAGACCTAAATTGACTTGGAGGAGAGTAGTACAACATGACCTAGAAGCATTACACATTTCTGAGGATTTAACCCAAAATCGTTCAGAGTGGAGAAAGCGAATCCATATAGCCGACCCCAAATTTTTTAGATAAAGGCTTAGTTGAGTTGAGTTGAGTTGAGTATGGTTTACATTGAGTATTGTTGGTAGTTTAAGACAGTTGCAGCATCTTTATCTCCACGACCACTGCAGTTTACTATGACCTTAGTGCCACTGGGTAAAGTTGAACAAAGTTTCTCCAGAAATGCCAATGCATGAGATGCCTCCAGAGATGGAATTATACCCTCTATTTTTCTAAGCCTTTTGTATGCTGCAACCAATATACAACCATTATTACTCTACCATCCTTCCTTTAATTTACTAAATTATTATTATTATTTTAGATAATATATACCTTCTACAGCTTCTTCATCTGTTGTAGAATAAAACTCTACACGTCTTGTGTCTTTAAGAAAGCTTAGTTCTGGGCTAACTCCTGGGTATGTTAATTATGTGATTATTTGTTCAAATTATGTGCATAATGCTTAATTGCTTACCCCACACCAATAGAGTGCGGTTCAATTATCTGGCCTTCCTCATCCTGCAATAAATAGCTCATGGCTTCATGGTAAAATGATACATGCATTTTGCATAATCATTTAGGTTAAATTTCATGGCCATTTCATTCACTTGTTAGTCACTTTTAGCCAATTTTATTAGTTATTTAGATAGTTTTTCATAATTATCAATTTTTGGATTAATTTGTAATTTTACTTTATTTTGTAGGAAAAATGGTGTTTTTGAGGGACTAAAAAGAAATTTTGCTGATGAGGAGTGATTCCTACAGCTAAAGATATCAAAAACAAAGTTTGAAAGTTGAAAAATGCAAGGTGGCCGAAATGTGCATAACCTGTTGCATAAGTTGTGCAGTTCTGCACAAGAAGAAGAAGCAAACTCCTAAACCTGCCGAAATCTGCATAACTACTCTGCATGACTTATGCAAGTTTACTTCCTGCTTATGCAGCTTCACGGAAAACTGCATAACTTATATAGTCTCGTACTCTGCTTATGCAGCTTCACGCAGAGAGCCCAAAACCTACCGAAAACTGCATAAGGGCCTGCATAACATATGCAGTCCACTTATGTAGTTTCATAGAAGTCTCCAAAGCTTGAAGAAACTGTACAACCAACCTGCATAGTTTATGCAACTTCACTAAAACACCTGGAACCACCAATTTTGCATGGAATCTGCATAAGAAACTTGCACAACCTATGCAACTCTTCATAATGAGTTGGCAGAAGATTTTCCTCACGTGAACTTCACCTCAAACACACCATTTTAGGGCTACTTGTCAGAAAGATATAAATATGTCCTTATCTCATTTCAGAAAAAAGAGGAAAAAGGGAAAAAAAAAAAAAAGAGCAGCAGCAGGGGAAGAGTCAGAAAAACAGAGCAAAAACATCATTTCTCCATTTCTGAACCAGATTTGGAGTTTTCTTCCTTTCTTCCCTATTTCCTACCTTTCTTGTATTGGGTTTCCTAGTTCTTAGCATAAACTCAAGTTTTATTTCCATATTAACTCAGAATTTCTTGTAAATATTATGGATAGTGAGTAGTTTTCATTAGATTTTGGAGTTGGGATGTAATATTTGAGATATTTTGTGGATTTTGATTGGGTAATCCATATTTTGTGGTGTTAATGAAGTTTTATTGATTTCTTGTGTGCTCAATGACATGCTTAGTGTAGGATCCCATTAAGTATTGTTCTTAATCCATGGTTGAAGCATCGAAAGGAGAAAACCTTGTGATAGATAATCAAGAAATTGGACTTAATTAACTTAGATCTAGAAATAGACTAAGGATTAAGAGGATTTACAGATTAATTAAGGAACTTAATGGGTCTTGATTAATTTTAACTCCACGAAAGTAGGATTAGATTGATTAAGGCACTCTTTGTCTCACTCGAAAGAGTATTGAAAGGATTAATCTCCTTAAAATCCGTAAATTCCATAAGATTGGATAACCAATTTAAAAATCTCAAAATAGCTTAAATATGAACTCCCAAACTCCGGAATCGCTCCTTTTATCATTATTAATTTCTAATCGAATTTAATTGCTTGCCATTTTAAATCTTGCCATATTTCAATTTGTTTATTTTAATTTGCTGCAAATTTAGTTGAATCATTACATTGTTGAATAGATTATTAATTTTGCATATATAGATTTCACACTTCAATATCCATCAATTTATTGCTTTAATTTCAAAAATAGTTCAAATTAGTTAATTTTTATATAAAAAATTTGATCATTAATACAACTTCTCGTGGGAATGATATCTTTTCTATATTACTTGTACGACCAGTGCACTTGTGGTTGTGTATTACCCAAGCTTTCACTGCTTAGCCATCAAGTCAATTATCATCCAAAATTCCCAAACCAACCAATCAAAAGAGAAAGGCATGCTCAAAAGGAATTCTAGAACAATCAATAGCCAAAGTGTCTCTATATAGATGATGGAATTTAATGAGTGAATGAATAAATTTCCAATCCCATAGGCAAACTATCACACCTTACCCCTCTGTAAGGCATAACATGATCCCGTAGAATACCTAATGAACTACCGAACTTCGCCTACCGATAATTCATTAAGTACACTACAAGTGATTTTAAAACTATTTTCTTGCATTTTGGAAGTGGTGAGCATTTTGATAGGAATTAAAATCATTTATTCAAAGCTTATAAACTAGTAAGGATTTTTGTCCATTTTAATTCTACTGCAAATTTTATAAAAATTTTGACATAGTTTCGTTTGTATTTGGAGAAAACCGTTCTTCAAAATCCTGTAAAAAGCACTTCCAATAATTTTACACAACTCCCAATCACCAAATAATTTCAAGTCAACTCAAAATTTTGAAAACAAACCATTTCAAATAATTCCATCAACATAGCATGCATAAATTAAATTTACAGATATAAAATTCAAAAATAATATTATTACAATTTATTATACAACTGCTCACTTTATATTGATACTTATGACATTACAGTATTTACATCAAAATAATTACAAGGGTATAAACTAATACCCGTACAAAAGTGATCAAGAGTTCTTGTCAATCCCGCAGCTCACTCTGCTGCTTTTTCTTTGCTCTTATCTGCGACAGCAAAATAAGCTATCGCTGAGTATAAAAATACTCAGTGGTGCACAATAAAGATTTAAAATATAATACATAAATCATTCATTGCCAAAACATAGTTTAAATATTTCTCAATCACATTTCACAAATTATCAAAGCTCATAATAACACAATTTAGTCAAATAATTTAAGAAACACAGTGTTGCCAATTCATACACAACTTAAGCCATGACACAAAATTCCCGATCAATGCCACGTTGTACACCATGACAAAGCAATCTACAACCTCACTAATCGAAATCAATGAGGGAGGTGGCTAGCTAGCTAATGAGTACTCATCCGATCTACAACCTCAACTGGTAAACCAGAGAGGGAGGAAAAATAATCGATCTCACCCCATGAATGGAGGAGGAGTAATAAGGCACTGTCATGCTAAGTGTGAATCAAAAACATTTCAAATATTTTATTCAAATAATTCATGAGAAATCCGATAAATTTCCAAAGTCATAATTTCATTCACAAGGTAGCAACACAATTCATAATTAACTTCAAATTTTCATAAATCACACTAAATCAATTTTCAATGACAAAAGGTTCAAATAAGGTTTATTGTGCACAAACCTGACGTGAGTCGCCTCTAGGCCTTGACTCAGTCTCTCAGAGCTTTCAAGTCTTTTTCAGCTGAAACACACAGTTTCACAGTGTTTCAGTACCATAACTTAGCATAAATCCAAAAATAAATTTAACTTCACTTTTACCTAGCTCTAACGTGCTAAATTCGACGTTCTCGAAATTTTTGTGTTTCGGGTTACTATTCACTACATTATTCAAGTCAAATTGTTGACTTTCTAAGGCTTAATAGGTATGAGAATTCCAACTTCACCCACATACCACATTTTGGTCACCAAACTTGTTGGTTTTGGTCATTTTCTCAACACTTAAGTCTTTTAGGCAAAATTGTCAATTTTCAGTTTTTGGTGTCTCGGTTGCACTGTTCCATTGGTCATTTTACTGTTGGAATTTGGCAAAACTTCCTTCATAGAAAATGTTCCTTATTGTCTTAAGTTTATTCTCCTTTTTGAATCACTCCAATTGGAGTTTTGTAGTTCAAGTTATATGCAATTTACGTTCTTATCGCTCATCTTTGAGAATTTAGTTCTACAGATTTATTGCTCCAAATTTGTTCAGCAATTTGATCAAGTTAAGTCCATAATTTGGTCTAATTTTCTCCATATGAAATGTTCTACTATGTCTTAGGTTTCCATCGGTTCAAGAATCACCTAAATTGAAGTTTTCTAGAGAGAGTTATAGCCATTAAAACTTTACTGCTCATATGGCAATTCTGCAGTTTTGCAGATTCAGTAACTCAACTTTGCTCAATAATTTGATTGGGTTAATGCATAATTTGGGTTTGTGTTCTTCATGAAAGTTTTAGGTCTATATCTCATCTAACTACTGGTAAAATTTCAGGTCATTTTGACCTGCCTAGCTCGAGTTATGACCCAAACACGATTATTGTTCATGTGTACTATTCATACTGCAGATTTTCAAGTTTGGTCAGTTTGTTCACTAGGTTTTGGTCACTTTTTGGGCATGCTTCCTGAATGAAAATTGTGTCATTTAGTGCCTATTTTCAGTCCCAATTGGTCCCATACCAATTGCACTTGTAAAATTTCATTTTTGGTCCCTCAAAGTTGACTTTTGGTCATGCTTCATACCCAATCCGAATTTGGCTTTGATTTAAACACTTCTAACACACTTAATTAGGTCACAAATGACCATTTCTTCCCTTAAACTATGTCAAAGACATCATTTAGCACTTCTTCACATTTTTGGTTTCTAAACCCTAATGTTCAAAACCCTAATTCATGTCATTTGTTGCATTTAGCTAATTAAACACTTATAAACATGCTCCCTTAACTCAATTAAGCTTCCTAACATATTTAGCTCAAACAAATTTATACTTTGTCCAACCAAACCCTAGCTGTCCAAAATTCTATATAATCCCTCAACAAATTTTCTTTCCATTTTAAATGAATTTCTAAGTAATTCAAGCTAAAAACACAACAATTAAATCTCAAACTTTCAAATTGATGTGCTTACCTCACTTTGTAGATTCCTTAGTTCTTCAATTCTCCAAGTTTTCTCTCCCTTCTTCCTCCCAAAGTTTTTATCTAGGTCTAAGGGTAAGATTTAATGTTGGGATTTAGGAGATTTATGGAAAGGAACCAAAGAGTTCAAGCTTTTGTTCCTTAAAAATGGTGGAAGAAAAAAATGAGAAAGAGAGGAGAGAAAATTGGGGCGGCACTTAGGAAGAAGAAGACTAAAAAATGGATTTTTTCATTTCTTTTTTGTTATTTTATGTCTCATTAACAAGAATTGACTTGGTCAATTTGGGTAGGCAAATTAAAATTGTATTTTGACATCATGATGATGTCATCCAATGAGGTAAGCATGAGTTAATAGATTTTTTTCAAATTTTTTTTTTTGTTTTATATTTATTTTTTTTTTCATTAGTTCTTTAATTTAATTCCCGACTCTGAAATTTTTCTTTCTCCAATTTTATTTGACAGCTAGGTCAGGAGTCAGCTCTCGGGGTCAATTGACCAAATTGCCCCTCGCCGATTCATCCCAGTTGCAAATAATTCAATATTTCTTTCGGCTCCCTGACCTAATTATTTGACTGGCTTAACAATTCTTTTTCGTGATTTTCTCTTTTCCACTGTGTTCATAAGGGTCCTAAGGACCGCGGCGTCACATTTTACGGTTCGAAATTTGAGTTTAAAACGACTTCGCAGTCGTTCCCGAGACGGTCACCCATCGCTGTGACTCTTGGCTCGTTTAACCTCTTATGTTCTGTTTTTCTTATTTATACTTAACTAATTGGCAATTACTAATTATTTGTATTTATGGCTTCTTTAGTTGTCTTAAGTGTGATTCTAATCCCCTTAATTGTCCGGACTGACAACGATCACCGGAACAGTGAAATATACCAGGCTATACAAATAGGGGTGTTACAATTCTCCCCCCTTAAATAAATTTCGTCTCAAAATTTTACCTGGTATTAATCTCTGAACAGTTGTGGGTGTTGTCTCCTCATGTCCTCCTCTCATTCCCAAGTAGCCTCCTGGCCCGAATGATGGTTCCACAACACTTTCACTAATGGTATCTGCTTGTTCCGTAGCTGCTTCACCTTATAAGCCAGAATCTCTATGGGTTCTTCTTCATATGTGAGGTCTGGATTTACTTCAATTTCTTCTACTGGTAATACATGAGATGGGTCTGATCGATACCTCCTCAACATAGACACATGAAAGACATTATGTATCTTCTCTAACTCTGGAGGTAGTGCCAAACGATAAGCCAAAGGACCCACTCTTTCTAGAACCTCATATGGCCCAATGAAACGAGGACTCAGTTTCCCTTTTCTGCCGAATCTCATAATTCTCTTCCAAGGAGAAACCTTGAGGAAAACTTTCTCACCCACTGCATACTCAATATCCCTTCTCTTCAGATCAATGTAGGACTTCTGACGGTCTGATGCAGTCTTAAGTCGATCTCTAATCACTCTGATTTTCTCTTCAGTTTGCCGAACAATTTCAGGTCCAATCATCTTTCTTTCACCCACGTCATCCCAACACAACGGGGTTCTACATTTTCTGCCATACAAAGCTTCATATGGAGGCATCCCAATGCTTGATTGGTAGCTATTGTTGTAAGCAAACTCAATCAAAGGCAAGTGTGTATCCCAACTGCCCTCAAACTCAATCACACAAGCCCGTAGCATATCCTCCAAGATCTAAATTACCCTCTCAGACTGGCCATCTGTTTGTGGGTGGAATGCAGTACCGAAGTTCAATCTAGTTCCTAGGGCTCTCTGAAGACTACCCCAGAATCTAGAAGTGAACCTAGGATCTCTGTCTGACACGATGGATACTGGCACTCCATGTAGTCTCACAATCTCATCAATGTACAACTTGGCCAATCTTTCTAAACTGTAGTCCATCCAGACTGGCAGAAAATGACCAGACTAGTCAGTCTGTCAACAATGACCCATACTGCATCATGACTCTTCTGTGTCCTCAGAAGTCCCATCACAAAATCCATCGTTATTCTCTTCCATTTCCATTCCGGTACTGGTAGTGGATGTGACAACCCGGCGGGTACTTGATGCTCTGCCTTCACTTGCTGACAAGTTAGGCATTTGGAAACAAACTCTGCCACATCTCTTTTCATACCCATCCACCAGTAATGCTCCTTTAGCCCTCTATACATTTTTGTGCCACCAGGGTGCATGGCAAAAGGAGACTCATGTGCTTCCTTCAAAATGATCTTCCTCAATTCAACATCATTAGGAACACACATTCTATCCTCGTGTAGCAGTAGACCATCATCTCTGATTGAGAATTCTGGTTTCTTGCCCTGCCTGACCTCTTCCAACAGCTTCTGATACCGTTCATCATTACGGCGACCATTACGATCGATCAATCAACACTGGCTGTACATGCCATGCAACTGCCGTCTGCCCGTCATCATTAATCTCTAAGCTGGCATGCAATGATCTTAACTCATGTACCAAAGACAAAGGAGTAACCCGTAGACTTGTCATAGTCTTGCGACTTAAGGCATCAGCCACAACATTAGCTTTCCCTGGCTGATAGTCTATCAGACAATCATAGTCTTTTATCAATTCTAACCATCTCCTCTGTTTCAAATTCAGCTCTTTCTGGGTGCCCAAATACTTCAAACTCTTATGATCTATGTAGATGTAACACTTCTCCCTATACAAATAATGTCTGCAGATCTTAAGAGCAAACACAATGGCTGCAAGCTCCAAGTCATGTGTCGGATAATTCCTCTCATGCGATTTTAGCTGGCGTGATGCATAGGCAATGACATTTCGATCTTGCATCAATACACAGCCTAACCCATTGTGAGAAGCATCGCTGTAAACTGTATATTCTTTACCCGGTGTAGGTAAAGTCAGGACTGGAGCCTCAGTCAAATATCTTTTCAATTCATCAAAACTTTGCTGGCATTTGTCCGTCCACTGAAATTTCACATCCTTTCTAAGCAGCTTGGTCAATGGAGATGCCAACATGGAGAATCCCTTCACAAATCGACGGTAGTATCCAGCTAAACCCAGAAAACTACGAATTTCTGTGACATTTCTGGGTGGCCTCCAATTAAGGACAGCTTCAATCTTACTCGGATCTACCTTAATACCCTCTGCTGATACTATGTGCCCCCAGAAAGGATATCTCCTTCAGCCAAAATTCACATTTCGACAATTTGGCATATAGCTGTTTCTCCCTCAAAGTCTGTAGTACAATCCGCAGATGTCTATCATGCTCTTCTGCATTCCTCGAATAGACCAATATATCATCTATAAATACCACAACAAACTGGTCGAGGTATGGTCTGAAAATAGTGTTCATCAAATCCATAAAAGTAGCTGGAGCATTAGTTAACCCGAATGGCATAACCAAGAACTCATAATGGCCATAGCGGGTTCTGAAGGCAGTTTTAGAAATACTTTGCTCTTGTACTTTCAGCTGATAATAACCTGATCTCAAGTCAATTTTGGAGAACACAGCTACACCCCTCAACTGATCAAACAAGTCATCAATACGGGGCAATGGATATCTGTTCTTTATTGTCACCTTATTCAACTGCCGATAGTCAATGCATAACCGAAGAGTGCCATCCTTTTTCTTTACAAACAACACCGGCGCTCCCCAAGGTGACACACTAGGGCGAATAAAGCCCTTTTCAAGCAGCTCTTGCAACTGCACTTTCAACTCCTTTAATTCTGCAGGTTATGGAGATTGGGTCCACACCAGGCAAAACATCAATCTCAAACTGCACTTCTCTTTCTGGAGGTAATCCTGGCAATTCATCAGGAAACACATCCGGAAAGTCACATGCTGTGGGGATGTCCCTCAGTGCCGGACTCCCCACTTGGGTGTCTATCACATGTGCCAAATACGCCTCACACCCTTTCCTAATCATTTTTCTGGCCAGTGCAACTAAAATGATGTTTGAAGGAAATAACTGCCTCTCCCCATGTATTACTACATCACCATACTGAGGAAGACCAAAAGTGACTGTCTTCAATCTACAGTCAATCATCACATGATGCCTGGCTAACCAGTCCATGCCCAAGATAATATCATAATCTCTGAAGGGCATTTCAATCAAATCAGACAAAAAAGTGTGTCCTTGGATCACCAAAGGACAATCCCTATATAATTTATTTACCCTGACCTCCTGGCCTAATGGACTAGTTACTAGCACATCATAATCCATTGGTACACACTGAATAGCAATAGAACACATCACACTAGCACTAACATACGAATGTGTGGAGCCAAGATCAAATAACACATGTACATCTTGGTTAAGGATGGAGAAAATACCAGCTACTACGCCCGATGTTTGACTTCCTCCTCTCGACGCATGGTATACACTCTGGTAGTGCGCCATCGATCTCGGGCTGGTTAACAGTGCTTTGACTCCCAGGAGTGTTACCAGGACCCCTATCTCTGCCTCTACCTCTAGCAGCTGGCTGTGATCCTCTAGCTGCAGAGACTTGGGCTGATCCTTCAGATGTAGCAGAAGGCCCAGACCGGCGCGGACTAGTGCAATCCTTAGCGAAATGTCCGCTCTCTCCACAGTTAAAACATGCACCAGTAGCCTTGAAACAAACCACACCAAGAGTTCTATCACAAGTTACACACTGCCCGTCGATAGAGCTCCTGGGGTGCTTCTTGGTCTGCTAACTGCACCGAGGTGGTCTTTGGCCGGAGAATCGCCTCTGCGGATCTACGGAGCTGGATCCCCAAAGCTTTCCTCTTCCCAGAACCACTCTCGTGTTCTTGTCCAGAGTCTTTGATCTTTTCTTTCTCTTGTGTACCCTTCTTCACTGCCCCTTCTGATTCTATCCTTTTCAGTTCCAGGGCCTGTGAGATCAACTCAGCAAAATTCTGATGTCTGAAACCCACAACTTGCATTCTCAGATTCGGCCTTAACCCGGACTCAAACCTCTTACATCTGTCTCTGGGGGTGGAGACTAAGCTTCCAGCGTAGTGACTCAGTCGAGAGAAGTCTCTCTCATATTCTGCTATAGTTCTGTCCCCTTGTTTCAAACTCAGGAATTCTTATAACTTCATATCCACATATGCATCGAGGACCCACTTTGATTGAAACTCCCTCAAAAAGTCTGACCAAGTCAACACAGGTGGCTCGACTAGGCTGTGGGGGATGGTCTTCCACCATTCATATGCATCACCTTGGAGAAGAGATACTGAATATTCGAATTTTAATTCTTCAGTACACTGCAGCTTCCTGAAAAGCCGTTCCATTCTTTCCAACCACTGTTCTGCCTCCAGTGGATCCACAGTGCCTTTAAACTCGGTGGCCCCAAATTTCATCAATTTTTCATATTGCCGAGCTGAGGGCTGTGGTTGTGCTACAGGTACTTGCATCTGAGCTTGGGGTCGCACATTTCCCGCCATTTGCAGGCAAAACGCAGCCATCTGCTATACAAACTGAGCAGAGAACTGCGGTGCTGGAGTAGGAGCTGGAGTAGCTGACCCACTCACATTTTGGAGTGCTGGGGCTTCCCCTTGAACCTCAGCCTCAACAGATTGTTCTTCGGAATGATCTCCTCCTTCCATTCCGTTTTCCCAAATTTTCTACTTCCTGAGATCAAACACAAGGAGGTTGACCTCCGTTAGTGCATATTCATGATGTAAATATGTCATATGTATCAATTAAGGACACTTGAGCAGTTGTATTTATCAAAGAAATGTTCACATAAATAATCAAAATTTATTGCAAAAACATGCTCTGATACCACTAAAACATGTCACACCTTACCCCTTTGTAAGGCATAACATGATCTCGTAAAATATCTGATGAACTACCGAACTTCGCCTACCGATAATTCATTAAGTACACTACAAGGGATTTTAAAACTATTTTCTTGCATTTTGGAAGTGGTGAGCATTTTGATAGGAATTAAAATCATTTATTCAAAGCTTATAAACTAATAAGGATTTTTGTCCATTTTAATTCTACTGCAAATTTTATAAAAATTTTGACAGAGTTTCGTTTGTATTTGGAGAAAACCATTCTTTAAAATCCTGTAAAAAGCACTTCCAATAATTTTACACAACTCCCAATCACCAAATAATTTCAAGTCAACTCAAAATTTTGAAAACAAACCATTTCAAATAATTCCATCAACATAGTATGCACAAATTAAATTTACAGATATAAAATCCAAAAATAATATTATTACAATTTATTATACAACTGCTCACTTTACATTGATACTTATGACATTACAGTATTTACATCAAAATAATTACAAGGGTATAAAACAATACCCGTACAAAAGTGATCAAGAGTTCTTGTCAATCCCGCAGCTCACTCTGCTGCTTTCTCTTTGCTCTTATCTGCGACAGCAAAATAAGCTATCGCTGAGTATAAAAATACTCAGTGGTGCACAATAAAAATTTAAAATATAATACATAAATCATTCATTGCCAAAACACAGTTTAAATATTTCTCAATCACATTTCACAAATTATCAAAGCTCATAATAACACAATTTAGTCAAATAATTTAAGAAACACAGTGTTGCCAATTCATACACAACTTAAGCCATGACACAAAATTTCCGATCAATGCCGCGTTGTACACCACGACAAAGCAATCTACAACCTCACTAATCGAAATCAATGAGGGAGGTGGCTAGCTAGCTAATGAGTACCTCAACTGGTAAACCAGAGAGGGAGGAAAAATAATCGATCTCACCCCATGAATGGAGGAGGAGTAATAAGGCATTGTCATGCTAAGTGTGAATCAAAAATCATTTCAAACATTTTATTCAAATAATTCATGTGAAATCCGATAAATTTCCAAAGTCATAATTTCATTCACAAGGTAGCAACACAATTCATAATTAACTTCAAATTTTCATAAATCACACTAAATCAATTTTTCAATGACAAAAGGTTCAAATAAGGTTTATTGTGCACAAACCTGACGTGAGTCGCCTCTAGGCCTTGACTCAGTCTCTCAGAGCTTCCAAGTCTTTTTCAGCTGAAACACACAGTTTCACAGTGTTTCAGTACCATAACTTAGCATAAATCCAAAAATAAATTTAACTTCACTTTTACCTAGCTCTAACGTGCTAAATTCGACGTTCTCGAAATTTTTGTGTTTTTGGTTACTATTCACTACACTATTCAAGTCAAATTGTTGACTTTCTAAGGCTTAATAGGTATGGGAATTCCAACTTCACCCACATACCACATTTTGGTCGCCAAACTTGTTGGTTTTGGTCATTTTCTCAACACTTAAGTCTTTTAGGCAAAATTGTCAATTTTTAGTTTTTGGTGTCTCGGTTGCACTGTTCCATTGGTCATTTTACTGTTGGAATTTGGCAAAACTTCCTTCATAGAAAATGTTCCTTATTGTCTTAAGTTTATTCTCCTTTTTGAATCACTCCAATTGGAGTTTTGTAGCTCAAGTTATATGCAATTTACGTTTACTGTTCATGCTGCAGAATTTAGTTCTGCAGATTTATTGCTCCAAATTTGTTCAGCAATTTGATCAAGTTAAGTCCATAATTTGGTCTAATTTTCTTCATATGAAATGTTCTACTATGTCTTAGGTTTCCATCGGTTCAAGAATCACCTAAATCGGAGTTTTCTAGAGAGAGTTATAGCCATTGAAACTTTACTGCTCATATGGCAATTCTGCAGTTTTGCAGATTCAGTAACTCAACTTTGCTCAATAATTTGATTGGGTTAATGCATAATTTGGGTTTGTGTTCTTCATGAAAGTTTTAGGTCTATATCTCATCTAACTACTGGTAAAATTTCAGGTCATTTTGACCTACCTAGCTCGAGTTATGACCCAAACACGATTATTGTTCATGTGTACTGTTCATACTGCAGATTTTCAAGTTTGGTCAGTTTGTTCACTAGGTTTTGGTCACTTTTTGGGCATGCTTCCTAAATGAAAATTGTGTCATTTAGTGCCTATTTTCAGTCCCAATTGGTCCCATACCAATTGGACTTGTAAAATTTTATTTTTGGTCCCTCAAAGTTGACTTTTGGTCATGCTTCATACCCAATCCGAATTTGACTTTGATTTAAACACTTCTAACACACTTAATTAGGTCACAAATGACCATTTCTTCCCTTAAACTATGTCAAAGACATCATTTAGCACTTCTTCACATTTTTTGTTTCTAAACCCTAATGTTCAAAACCGTAATTCATGTCATTTGTTGCATTTAGCTAATTAAACACTTATAAACATGCTCCCTTAACTCAATTAAGCTTCCTAACATGTTTAGCTCAAACAAATTTATACTTTGTCCAACCAAACCCTAGCTGTCCAAAATTCTATATAATCCCTCAACAAATTTTCTTTCCATTTTAAATGAATTTCTAAGTAATTCAAGCTAAAAACACAACAATTAAATCTCAAACTTTCAAATTGATGTGCTTACCTCACTTTGTAGATTCCCTAGTTCTTCAATTCTCCAAGTTTTCTCTCCCTTCTTGCTCCCAAAGTGTTTATCTAGGTCTAAGGGTAAGATTTAATGTTGGGATTTAGGGGATTTATGGAAAGGAACCAAAGAGTTCAAGCTTTTGTTCCTTAAAAATGGTGGAAGAAAAAATGAGAAAGAGAGGAAAGAAAATTGGGGCGGCACTTAGGAAGAAGAAGACCAAAAAATGGATTTTTTTTTTATTTCTTTTTTGTTATTTTATGTCTCATTAACAAGAATTGACTTGGTCAATTTGGGTAGGCAAATTAAAATTGTATTTTGACATCATGATGATGTCATCCAATGAGGTAAGCATGAGTTAATAAACTTTTTCAATTTTCTTTTTTTCTTTTATATTTATTTTTTTTTCATTAGTTCTTTAATTTAATTCCCGACTATGAAATTTTTCTTTCTCCGATTTTATTTGACAGCTAGGTCAGGAGTCAGCTCTCGGGGTCAATTGACCAAATTGCCCCTCGCCGGTTCATCCCGGTTTGCAAATAATTCAATATTTCTTCCGGCTCCCTGACCTAATTATTTGACTGGCTTAACAGTTCTTTTTCGTAATTTTCTATTTTCCACTGTGTTTATAAGGGTCCTAAGGACCGCGGTGTCACATTTTACGGTTTGAAATTTGAGTTTAAAATGACTTCACAGTCGTTCCCGAGACGGTCACCCATCGCTGTGACTCTTGGCTTGTTTAACCTCTTATGTTCTGTTTTTCTTATTTATACTTAACTAATTGGCAATTACTAATTATTTGTATTTATGGCTTCTTTAGTTGTCTTAAGTGTGGTTCTAATCTCCTTAATTGTCCGGACCGACAACGGTCACCGGAACAGTGAAATATACTAGGCTATACAAATAAGGGTGTTACACAAACTCCCTACTCCTATCTCCACTAATGTAGCAAGTACTATCAAGAGATCAAAGATCTTTTATATAAAGAGGAGAGAGATATACAATAAGAATTTTTTTTTTCAAGTGCTAGCATATTTTACAAAATACATAAAATGGAGGGACACTTTGATACTTTAAACTTGTATCTTATATTTTCTCTTGATCATTGTCCCTAAAAATGCCACCCCCAAACTCATTTCCTTTAATTATTTTGGGTGGATTTCTTTCAATTTGAATGACAATAGTGAAAAGCACATATACTAGCACTTTTACAAGATGACAAGCATTTCTTCTCCCTTTCATTATATCTTTTTTTATTATTTATTTATTTATTTATTTTTTTTAGTGTACCTAATATTATAAATAATTATTCTCATGAAAAGGGTTGGAGTGTTTGGTTCATTGGCTAGGTAGCAATAAGGGTTTCAAGAAAAATTTGGAATATGAAGGCTCAAAGGGGTTTACAAGAGTTAGTTTTAATTGGGAAAAAGGCCAAAGATTTAAAATGAAAAGGTTTAAATCAAAGAATGCCTAATCATCTCCCTTTTCAAGTACAAGCTAATATTTCGCCTTGAAAGGTTTAGAAAATTTGTTCTAGGATTGGTGAGACATCACTTGACTACCTTTTATCCAATAACTCCCTCTAAACACTCCAATCTCTAAAGGACTAGTTGGGTGGCTTTTTGGCTAAGAAGATATAGGCAAGGGATAAACACTTCAAAACTTTGCACCTCTTAGGAAACTTTCAATCCACAAACCCAACTTAAGGTAAGTCAAATCACTCTCATAGGCAACTTCTCATTACTCAAGGGATTTGGCAAAAGATTTTATTTCATGGATGCATGATTCCTAAAAATGAGCAATGCATTAACTAAATGGAAGAAATCTATTTGTATGCAATGTGTACAATTTCTAAGTGATGTATAATGTGTATGTGAATGTGTTATGTATATGTATGTATGGATGTGTATGTAAAATATTTACAATATATATATACAAATGGAATGGGATGAGATGTTCCTATACTCAAAATGTGAAAAATGTAGCAAAAATCAAAATGCACACCCCCAAACTCAAAATTGGACATTGTCCTCAATGTCTAAGGCAGTGCAGCATGAAAACTCAAAGCAAAGAGGAATAACCAGGAATAGTTAAATTTAAAAGCAAAAAGAAAGAGTTACCTGGTATAGAGCAGTGTTTTATCATCTAAAATGTGAATTTAAAAGATGATGGTGATGCATAAGAAAGCTGCACAAGTTATGCAGAATAAATGCTTTGCAGAACAGGTGCATAAGGAGACTGCACAAGCTGTGCAGTATAGCATGAGTTGCATAAGGGACTGCATAAGTTATGCAGAACAGTTGCATAAGGAGAAATATAAGTTGAAAAGCAGCTGCATAAGCAGTTTCATAGCCTGTGCAGTATATTGAATAGCTGCAGCATAATGATATATCAAGGAAAAACTTGAAAACACCTGCAGAGGTATGTAAATATATACAATGTATTGACAAGTATGCATAAAGGAGCAGCAAAGGCAAAGAGAAGCAATGAAAAACCAATGGAATAGCCATCCAATTGTATTTCAAGAAAACAGAATTCAAGACAGACTAAAATTGTTCCAGCACATCTAAAAAGAAAAGCTCCTAGAAGTTGAACAAGAGCAAGATAAAAACTAATCTATTTCTATGGTCTTGCCCTTGTCCAAAGGTGCTACTAGAGGACTGGATGGAGCTGGCTGCTGCTGAAGGGGTGATTCTAGAGGAGGTGATGGAGGTGGAGGTTGCATACCCAGAAAAGCCATGAGCTGCTTCATCATCTCTTTCAACTCTTTCTGCTTGTCTCTAGTCTCCATAACAAGATCAAAGAGTTGATCATGACGATCCTTAAGGGTATCAAGACCAGAGTCAAGCTTCCTATCCACAAAATATGCATCATCACTAAGCCTCTCAAGATAAGTGAATAAGGCTTTAGTGTTGAAGGGAGGAGGTGCTATGGAGGAAGAGGGTCCAGCTGCAAATTGTGTTGGATGTGTAGATTCTGCTGGGGTATCCTGTGCAGATTGAGTAGGTGGTGCAGGTTCAGCAGAAGGCTGTTGGACTGCTGGTGCAGATTATGCCTCTGGTTGTGCAGATGGTCCTGTATCTGCTACTGGTTGTGCAGTGTCAGATGGTGGCAAACTGAATCTAGTCTTGTATAAGTGAAAAGCATCAAAATATAGAGTGTCTGAAAGTGCTGGTAGAGGATGCTCTTCCGGATCAAAGCTAAAATGTTTAGCTATAACAGTTATGAGCCCACCCATGACTATATCACCTACAGATTTGGTAGCAATGTGTAACACATGTTCACAAAAGAAGTAACCAGGAGATATTTTGACTTTGTGAAAAGCACACCATAGCATGAACAAGTCAGATTTTCCAACAACACCAGACTAGTCCCTCAGCCCAAGATAGTGCTAGTAATAAGCCTATGGATAAATCTAAGTGCTGGATCTATTATTTAGGAGGTCTTGGATCTACCAGCATAAAAACCCTGAGATTGGATTGTAATATTTCTCCAAAACTGAACAGCATTCCAAACACCTACCTCTATGCCTATGTATGGGACCCTGAACAATCCATCAATAGCAAACCCAAAGATACTGTGAAATTGGTCTAATGATAGCTCTCTATTTTGCCCCAAGCACCTAAATTTCATAGTTGGCTTGTAATTCATCTCATGCAGTTTCAAAGTAGCAGAAAATGAGGAAATAAATTCCAAAACTAGGGCTAGATAAACTAATTCTTGTTTATGCACAAATTTCATCCAGCCTAGACTATCAAGGTAGACAACAATATTATCAAATAAACCAACAGATTGGAGGGCATCTGCAGAAATATACCCAGTGCGTTGCACTTTTTTGTCCTTTAGCCTCTTAAAAGTCACCTTATGGGTTGAATCAAGAAGAGGCCAAGGTAATTTGGATACCTGTGTTACCGCTGCTGAAGGTTGCTTCTTGCTAGAGGAGGGAGATTTGGCTTGTGGGGTAGAGGTAGAAGCACCGAACCCTTGTCGTGTGGAAGCCGAAGTTCTGGGGTTTTTGGGTGTAGGCTCAGAAAGTGGAGTAGCAGGTGGGTCATTGCGTTTTGCGGGAGGTGGTGCAGATGCCATGGGTCGGGTTGACTCCCACTTCTCCTCTAGCCAGAGTTGCAGCATGTTTCCCACTATCCAAACCAAACCCAGCAGCCTCAACTCCTATCAACCTCACATCTTCATCTCCTACGAATTCGTGAAATATCCCCAATGCATTAGACCCGCTCACTACAGACGCAAGCAGAACATCTGGCTTGCCACCCCATTTCTCCATCGCTTGCCTCCTTGTTTCCTTTCCTATCACTGACTGGAACTCGCGGACCATGCTTGGACATGGATGAGGCCCCACTACAGTACCTGTCAAGTAATAGGTTGTCTGTAAATTTCCTACCCATTCCCTGATTGCCTGTGAGCTTGCATCCTTAAAATTTCCTTCCACACCTCTAACCTAATAAACAGTATATACACAAATTCAATACACATAATAAATTGGAGCTATAATATGTGTGTGAGAGCATATATAAGGTACCTCAGCTCCAAATAATTTCATCATGAGTACGTTTAAGGATTGTTTTTCCATATCTGAAGTGCCCATGAAAACAGTACTCTCCAAAGAAAGCTTGGCACATGCAGCCGCAGTTGCAACTCCATGTTGTCCAGCCCCAGTGGCCGCCACCACACTTTTCAGACCCATGCGTTTGGCAATCATGGCCTGATCGATCGCATTATTCATCTTGTGTGCCCCGCAGTGGTTTAGATCTTCTCTCTTCAAGTAAATTTCTGGTCCATGTCCATCTTCATTCTTGTAGTGATTTGTAAGCCGCTCTGCAAAGTACAGAGGAGTCTCCCTTCCTACGTAGTCTCTTAGTGCTGTCTCAAGTTCGTCCTGCATACATAACATATAAATTTTTGTCAGGTGGATCATTATGAAAAAGATAATTAATTAATTAATTAATTAATTAAACCCTTTTCTTAATTAACAAACCTGAAACTCAGGGTCCTGTAAGGCCCAGATGAATTCAGCTTCAAGCTCCTTAAAGCTTGCAATGAGAAATGAAAAGGATTTTGGTGTGTGTTATGATGTTTAATTTCTTGGAAGAGTGGATTGCATACTCATATATAGAGTTAGCTATTCCTTTCTCAACAACTTGTAATTTGTTTCTGGTGGATTGAAAGAAACAAGCCTTATTCTCTGTGAACACGTAATTTGTAATCAATTTTACACGAGTTTCACGAGTATTTTAATGGATATTTTCTTAGAATAGTTAATTATGCAAAAGAAAAATTTTAATAATACAATGATAAGATAGTTGATATGGAAAAACCTTTAAAGAAAATTCGTTAATAATAGAGAATTGGATTTGATATCCAGTTTGGCATTGCTCTTCTGTACTTTTTTCTAATGAAATTTTCTTTTATTTTTAGTAAAAAACATTGCACTTGGATGAAGAAAATATATATATATATATCACAAGGTTGGTGACACGTGAATTTTGCCTAGCTTGATATGACCTTACATGAAAATCACTCTCACATTCATGGGTGTGCAAAGAAAGAAAAATAACTTGTGCATATAACAAGAAAAAAGAATTTAATTTTATTATTGAATATTTTTAAAATTATAAAATCTCAAATTTATATTCTAATCAAACTGCAACATTTTTCATCGGTCCCTGCCCTCGAGTGATAGGATAAAGAACAAACCAACAGAGTGATTCATGAATATTTATTGCAATATTTTCTATCAATCTATTGCCCTCTAGTGACATGTTAGAAAACAAATCAGTAGGGTGGTCCGGTGTACGTTGGTCTCCATTGGACCATAACATTCTGCAAAGAATCGTGTGCCTACCAAGAACAGAAAAATATTTGTTATGAGAGGATGCCAATGACTTAATAAGTTGATATTTTTTAATATGTTTGAAAATAAATGATATTTTTGAATATCTGATTAATTAAACTCTATAGTTTATATTCAGCTTTGGAACACGTTTGCATTTATGAGATAATATTTATATAGAATTCAGATTGTATTAGAATTTTATGTATTAGTATTTATCACTAAAACATATTTATATAAATAATTAATTAAATATAAAATTTATATCTAATAATATTTATACATTTTTGTATAAAATTATTAGTTTAAATATATAAAATTAGATAAATTCGAATAACATTCAAATAATGTTAATCAAACTTAAAATAGATATACGTAGTTTATGATAAATTTTATTAATTGAATTAATTTGGCACAAATTTATATATTAAAAATATTAATAAATTCGAGTAGATGATATTTACAACTACCATTTCATTGCTTATAAAAATAAATAAATAAATAAATAAGTAACATTCCATTGCCACTTACCTACCTATGACTAGATACCTTAAACATCCATCTCCATTTAGTTTCTTTCCAATGATTAAGACATCAAATACGAAAGAAAATGACCAACATGTGACTATATTTGGAGAAGATTTTATATAGTTTTGGTATTGATTTTGGTTGGCAGAGGAATTTAAAGGTTCGTTCTTGCGAGTCTATTGGTGGAAAGAATCATGGTTATCATAGCTATGTCTTTCTTGATGCCGTTGGAGTCAAGCTTCGGTTGGATGAGCAAGAAATCAACTTGGGAAAAGTTCCAAGGAAGGCGTTTTCAAGAGTTTACAGCCGACTTATTGATACGATGTGCCTTGAGGGTTACAATTAAATTAAAAAAATCAAAATTAGAGAATAAACAATCCAGAGCAATTCGGCCAGCAATGAATCGAGTCAAACTTGCACAATTGTAACTTTAAAACATATATAACCTAAGATCAAGGTGCACCTAAAAGCTCCAATAACTTTAAATAATCCTAGACAACACAAAACAAAGTAAAACAAAATAATTAAAACAAAAAATTCAAGTGCATGTGAAGGCTGGATGTGCGCCACTTGATTGAAACCAAATTAGGATTTCAGTTGGAATGTGTTGCGCCAATAATGGAACAATTCCATATCTGAATTTCTCCTTTAAAGAACATGCCAAAGTTGAATCATGCACAATCTTGAACAAGTCTCCAAGCTAAGGTTGCAATTAATGTTCAAAGAAAGGTAGAAAAGAAGAAAAGAACATAAAAAGAACTTGTTGATCTCCTTTGGATAAGTTGAACACCACTAATAAAGAACCAACAAGGATCTTGGACAGTCTTTGATAAGCGAAGCATCACAAAGAAAGAAAGAACAATAACAAGTCACTACACCACAAGGATGACAAGACTCAAATCTCTACCACTCTTGAAAGAGATAAGTGAATAAGAAATTAAGCAAAAGCTTAAAACTTTATTAATCTGAAAGCTTAATATGTAACACACACCAAAAGAAGCCTATTTATCGGCTTTGCAAACAAACCTAATTGTACTAGGAAAAGCAAATCCTAAACAAACTAAAAAAAAATAAAAGATGTGTTTAGTCTCCACCCTTGGATCAAGATCACTTTATTATGAGCTCTTAGATCATCCACACGTTTTCTTGCCACAATAGGAGAGAAGAAAGTCTTACTTAAATGGAATTCACAAGTAAGAAATAAGAATAGAGTAGGACTCTTAAAAGATAAATATGACTAATTATCTTTAACAAACAAATCCTTTTCTTCCTCCAAGTTCTCCCACTTGTACAAGGACATTGAAAAACGTCACTCTTGTCCCCACCAGCATACCACACCCAATTAAGGTCATTTTGGGCTCCCATGTGTTATTCCAAAGCCCACCAAGTCATTTAAACATGGACTTCAACATTGGGCCTCTTTTAGCTCTGGTTCTTTTAATTCTAAATAGATTAAGTCTATTTGTATAAGTCTAGTTCAATTCCTAGCCCATTCTTGACTTAACCCATGGTGTGCGAGAAATTGGCCTATGTGTGTGCCATATTGAGGCACATCATTTATTAGATGTCTCTTGCTGGTTTTCCCATGGCGATAGTCAAGCCATGGCTTCTGCTTTCCTCCCTCCTTTATTTTTGGTAGTTTTTCTGAATTGGTCTTTGTTGGAGGCATTGGTGCTTTCTACGATTTGATGGCTTATGTTTTCTTGGGGATTATAGAACAAGCTTGCATGGCTCAGACAAAAGAAGTCTGTTTTTCCTATCTCTAGCGACTCTTTCAATGATTCCTGATGGTGGTGCTGCTGCTTTTGTTTAGTGGCTCTATTTCGAGTAGACTTGGCTAAAGGCCAGTTTCGTCGGTTCATGGCCCTTAGCAAGGTTGAACCGGAACGAACTGTTTTGCAGATGGTTCAAGCCTGTTCTGGTTCATTATCTATTTCGAGTCGGTTTGAAGATGGTTCCAATTTTTATTTTTTAGATTTACGATTTTGATTGGACCTCAATTTTGTCTGGTTTAAGATGGTTATAGTCCGATTCCAATTTTCGAAGAATAATTTTTTTTTTGTTAACAATAAAAATGAATTACATTGATTGTTAGAAAAAATAAAATCAACTTTTATCTAAAAATAATTTTTTGAACAACTTGTATTTTTATTGATATGCAAATATGTTACAACAAATTGTAAAAACAAAAAAATATTATACCCCAGCTGAATTGACCCAAATAACTTTCAAACTCAAAATGGTTAATCCAAGTTATTTTTCTTTTCTACCACACCAATGTGGGATAATCCCACCAAGCGGTAGGCGTTACAAAACATACAATTGAAATTATACAAATATATTAATTCGATGAAAAAAAAAATTGTACAATTTGAAGAGGATGTGGAAAAAAAGAACTTGAACTTAATTATGTTATTAAATTAAGCTACCTATTATTAGGGTAAAGGAATAAAAACTCTCGTAGTTCGCTTACTACATTTATAACTTTTTTCTAATAACTTTGATCGGTTCTAAATATGTTTGTACAATAACTTGTGAATTTTTTATCTGTAAACTCAATTATTTTATGTGTTTCATGAGTATTAGCTCTTATTCAATTGTCTAAATGATAGTGTGCCTCTATTGAATGGACATAAATCGTTTGCTTGTTGATTAAAGGAAGAAGTTTGAATTTTGTGAGCCATAGTCAAAAACGTGTCGAGTGTTGCTCTCAGCAAGGATGAAAAGTGAAAAAGATTTTGCGTGTAAATGTTTAATTTCTTGGAAGAGTGGATTGCATTATTGTGGTGAATTTGTTTCTGGTGGGTTAAAAGAAACAAGCCTTATTCTCTGTGAACACGTAATTTGCAATCAATTTTACACGATTTTCCTGAGTATTTTAATGGATGTTTTCTTGTTTAGAATGGTTGGTTATAGAATCCAAATATAAATATCTAAATTTTATTTATTTTATATATAAATGTCATTTTATATATATTTTATATTTATAATAAATTGAATATAAATAATTTTTTTCTCAAATTTTATCTATAAATTATAAATAAGTTAAAATCCATATTTTATAAAATAATACCTTGTTATTAATCATATTAACTCAAAAAAAATTCTCGGTTAATATAAATTTAATATGTGATTTTCAAATCATAAAATACATATACTCGCATTATTATTGCGTCTATTCTTGAGAAAAATATTTTTTTAAATATGTTAATTAGGGAGTATTAAAAAATAATTTTAAATTAAATTTAATAAGTTTTAATTATAATAATGTTTTTAAAATTATTTTTTTAATAATATTTAAAATAATAATTTTTTTTATTAAAAAGCAATTTTAACCCCTCAATTTTAACACCAAACAAACGTATAAAACTTTTCTGTCAATTGACTTTTTTTTTTCTTGAATTGCACTCTCCTGTGTCAGTCACCATATTTGCTTTGATTTTTTTTTTTTTTAATTTGTATTTTATTGAATAAAAAATATGTAAAAGAAAATTTTAAAAATAAGTGGATAAGATAGCTCATATGAAATACCGTTAAGGAAAATTCGATAATAATAGAGAGTCTGTACTTTTTTTAATGAATTTTTCTTTTATTTTTATCCAAAAACACAGCACTTAGAAGAAAACAAAAATATATGAAATGGTCAGTAATACATGCATTTTTCCCAGCCTGATATGGCCTTACATAAAATCACTCTCACATCAATTCACATTCACCACTGTACAAAGAAAAATTAATTTACTTGTTTATATGATAAGAAAAAAAAATTAATTTTATTAATAAATATTTTTAAAATTATAAAATTTTAAATTTAAATTCTAGGTAAATATTATTTTCTAAAAATAAATATCGATTGCAACATTTTCCAGCGGTCCATTGCTCTAGCTAGAGTGATATGATAAAGAACAAATCAATAGAGTGGTCCGCTTTGGGTTGCTCTCGATTGATCTACAAAGAGTCTGTAAGGGCTTCCAATTAAAGATTTGATTTTACTCCTATTTCAATTCTGTTCCACTTAAATTTTTTTTTTTTGTGTAAAATTTAAGTTTAGATTTAGAGTTTTAAAAGTAAGGTTTAGAATTTAAGATTTAAGATTTAGAAATTAGGATTTAAAGTTTAAAATTTCAGAGTTTAAAACTTAGGGTTGGTTTGAATTTTTAGGATTTTATATTTAGAATATTTAAATTTAAAATATTTAAGTTTAGAATATTATGGTTTAGGGTTTAGATTTTTAAGGTTTAAGCTTTTAAAATTTTAGAGCTTAAATTTTTAGGGTTAAATTATATATATATATATATATATAGAGAGAGAGAGAGAGAGAGAGAGAGAGAGAGAGAGAGGGGGGTGGGACAAGTGAATCAGATATAGTTGAGTCATATAGCATTATCCTTAAATATATGTTATTTAAGCTTGTTTATATAAAAAAATTAATTAAATATAAAATATATATTTGTATAATAATATTATGTTTTTTAATATATTTTTTGTAAATAAAATTAAAATACTTTTATAACTATTAAAATTTTAAATATAATTTTTTCACAAAAATGTATTTATATAAAAATATTAATTTAAATATATAAAATTAAATTGATTTAGTTAGTATTCTGATAATAATAATACAATTTAAAATAAATATGAATAATTTAGGATGAACTTAATTGAATTTAAAAAATAAAAATATTAATTATTTGAATTTAAATAAATCTATTTTACACATAGATTTGATTATATATTTTATATTTTAAATTCATAATAAAATAAATTTAAATAAAAAAATTCCATTTAATTTTTATAAAATTTTAAATTCTAAATAGGGGAAGAAAGTTTCTTATTATATGAAATAATATGAAATAATAAATGGATAAAAGAAGATTTGATGCATCTTGGAATTGCTGGTTTATACTTTTTTTTTTTTTAACTAATGAATTTTTCTTTTATTTTCCATGTAAAAAAAGAAAATAAAAAAAAAACATTTAATATTGATTGCAACATTTTCCATGCATTCATTGCCCTAAGAGTGATATGGTAAAGAACAAATCAGTAGGGTGGTCCGGTGTGGGTTGGTCACCATTGATCTGTAAAGAGTCTTGTATAAATATAAGAGCCTTGCAATTAAAGATTCGATTTGAGTGAATCTTATTTTAATTTAAATAATATATAATTAAATTTAGAATAAATTTAAATTCATGAGATAATATTTATATTAATTTAAAATTATATTTAAATTTTTTATGTTGAATATATGTTACTTGAATTTATTTATATAATTAATTAATAAATATATAATTTTATAATAATATTTATATATTTTCTGAATATTATATTTTACATAAATAAAATTTAAATATTAAAATATAAATTTTTAATAAAAATACTAATAAATTTCAGATTAATTCATCTCCCTTTATATATATATATATATATATATATATATATATATATATATATATACATTTCACAGGACATAGAAAAGAAAGATACCTGTGAACCAAGAAGAAAAATGATGAAGACATCAGATATATATATATATATATATATATATATATATATATATATACACATTTCACAGGACATAGAAAAGAAAGATACCTGTGAACCAAGAAGAAAAATGATGAAGACATCAGATAAATTGAAAGAAAATGACCATTGAACAACTTTAGCTTTAATCTTGCTTGCCTTCTTCTGGATGTGGGTTCGATTCGAATAGCCCATGAATCCAACCTCTATTCTTTCTGGATTGGGGCCTTCATAAGAAGAGATGAGTGTTTTTTTTTTTAACTCTCTGACCTCCTACCTCATCGTATCCCTGCTTGTTGGGAATCTGTTTCCACGCATTTAAACCATAAATAAGAACACAAAATATAAAGGAGTAGAACCGGCCAGTTCCGCCTTGAACCAGACCGGGATTGATCCGATCAAATTCGGAACTAGCCTTGGTTAACGGTTTAGGGCTTTGACAGCCCTGAGCCAAGATTACGGGCCGCCTCCTCCCGCTAATTGAGCTTAGAATTGACCAGTTTAAATCAGCAGTTTTGAACCGAAACTAATCCAATTTAAAAACTTATTTTCTTTTATGCAATGCTAGAAATGATAATTCAATTTTGACCCATCATCTTTTCGAATATTTTTTTTATATAAAAAAGTAATATTCATTAATCGAAATTTCAACACAAGCCTAATATTAATGAATTTCAAGATTTTGAATTAATTATTTTTTTTTTAAAGAGAGGTAATTAATTAGTAGACTATCTCATATCCTAATAGAGAATATGGAATTTATTTGAAAGAATTTAATCACCAGACAAACCCATTGCAGTGGAAAAGTTTTAAAATATAATTGTAATCATGCCCTATGGATTTGAATGCAGTCACACCCAAAGGAGGTTGCTGAAGAACATGAAGACCAGGTCCAGATTAGCTAGGAAATCTCCCTGTAACAATGAAGAATCTGCACCTGCCAAATCTTTGGAGGAGATGATGGCACAAGGTCAACAAACCGCAAAGTCAACAATTACCAGTAATCATTGACTAAATTGACGTTGTCTATAATCATTTATTGTGTTCACATACATAATTTCAATTCCTAACCAATTGATGTCTGCTAGAAGGATTAAATAATTGTAACCACTCAATCGACCTTTTCTTTTCTTGCCTTATAAAAGCTAAGTATGCTACTAAAACTACATCTGTCACACCAACCACTCTCTTTCTACCCCTTAAAAGAGACAGAAGGAAAACAAGAAAGTAAACTCTCATGCTGGCTGATAGTTCAATATTAAAATAGATTTTAATAATATGTAGATAAAATAAATTGAACTTAACTCCATTTAAAAATTAATTTAAAAAGAAAAAAATTATCAGCATTTTATATTTAATTTAAATATTTTATCTCAAATTAAAGTGAAATAATAAAATTGTAAGCCATGTCATTATTGCATGAATAGCTTGGTGTAGCATGATGGTATTATATTGGTGTCTAAAGAGAGGTATAATATTAATTTAATCAGTTATTAATTAAACTTAGCAAGTGTGTCATGCTTCACAAAAATTAATGAAACTGAAATACACACCAGCCAATTTTAATGGAGCAACCATTTTTGGCATGGAAATTAAATTTTTTTGTGGTGTCACTCATCAGTACTGTCTTTGCTTACTGTACTTGAGTGACAGTAGTACTTCTATGTGATTCTTGCTTCTATGACATTATAATAATTATAAAACTAGGATCCCTCTTCTTCAACAGTGGCCTACGGCATCTCTTGCCATTACGTGGATAGCAAGCACTTCAATTTACGATAATTAAAAAAAGAACAAACTACAATCACAAAGAGTTTGTAAGCTCTAACTCCAATAAATTTATCCAGATTTTAATATGCTAAAATAGATAAATTTTATAATATTTATATTGATTTATATCGTGAAAGTCTTGCTTCTTAGCTCCTTTAACAAAGTCAGTGATAAATTACAAGCTTGATTTCATCAGCCTATTCACTCTGTTATCATTATAAATCTAACAAAATATTTCTTTTGGGTCACATTATAAACTTTTGAATCGGATTATAATTCGAATACTTAAAAAACATAATTAAAAATTCAAATTATATAACAACTACATTATCTGAAAAAAAAAGTTTCATCACTTAGAAACTATTTGATTTGGCTTATAAGTCGGTCAAACCTACTTATAAATAAAAAAATCATAAGTAAATTAGTATTTGATTTGGCTTATAAGTTAAAAACTATTTAAAATAAGTTAGAAGTTATAAGAATTCTCTTACTTATAATTTATTCACTTATTTTAAATTATATTTTAACTAAGTAAAAGACTATATTATCCTAATAATTTTTTAAAATATCAATACTATCTTTATTTTAACAACTACAATACTCAATAATATACTCTTTTTAGTTATTTTGATAAATTAAGTTACTTTTAAGCATTTTTTTAGCTAAATACTTGAATATTTAAAAATTAATTTTAAATAATTTTATCAAACAATTAATTATATATTTTAAAATTAACTTATAAGTTAAAAATACATTTTAATTTTAATTTAAAGTTAAAAGCACCATCTTAATTCAATGATGAATTCTTGATATATGCACTTCCATTTTCAAGGGGGTTTGGACAATATAAATGGACGGCATCTTGCTGTTTATACCATTATTCCACAATTAATATCAATTTCGAGGGCAGCAATGAACTATACGATGTAATTATTTATGGTCCTTCTTGTCTGGAACTCTGAAAATTTCTTTGCGACAATGAATTGAGTTGAATTTCACCCTCAGCTCTTACTTAGTTTTGGTACGGTCTTGAATCTTGATAGTTGAGGTTATAAATGATTTGTGACACTTTTCTTTAAGCACTATGATTGCACTGGAAGGTTAAATTTTATTTTTTCACTCTATATGGTAGGACCTTACCTATAAAATTGGTGAAATAAATTTCTCAGCTGCTTGTCATAATGATTGTAAATAATGTTTAGCTAACCAAAGTTATTATTTTAATGGTAAAAGAATTTGGATTTTGAAAATTTTAAGTCATTACAAGAAATGTTAGATTTACTAATAAAAATTTTTAATACCACAAGTATAAAATTTATTATCTTAAATTTATAGCAACAATATATGAATTAATGCATGTGATAAAATTATGGCTACAATAATAATTATTGAAAAGAATTGTTATCGGCAACAATTATTATTTTTGTAAAAAAATTTCAATGATAACAATAGTTGTCATTTTTTTTCTATATTTTATTAGTAATAATTATTTATATTGTTGCTATATAATTGTTTGAAAATTTTTACAGCTAATTTGTAGTAAGTAATCATTATTGTTGGGTTAGTGGCCTTGCCAAAAATGTGCTTTGAGATCATTGATTTGATTGATTAACTATGATATATACCATATTTTAATTTTAGATTAATATAGGTCATTAATATGAGCGGACAATGCTCCACTCTAAAGTTTAGTCGCCCAATTATTTGATCTCTTCACTTCCTTCCAACAACAAGACCTCTCCCAATCTACCCTCATCCACTTTTTTTGAATTTTTCTGCTACTTCCTTTTTCCTTCGATCTCACATTAGAAATGGCTATACCCTGAATCCAAGCTAAGAGAAAACAATTGTATATACAATGGTTTTGTTCTAATTATTAATTGTTATAGTCCCACCATATAATCAATAGTTCTTATAAATTTATTGCACATTCTTCAGTTTGATCACTTGTTAATTTTTCAGCAAATTAAGGGTACCAGATTTAAGAATATTAAGATGTGCCAGCATGCCTAGCTAGCTCTGTTGAATCTTGAAATTGTCTATAGTTTTCTTTTCTGAAATCTCCTTTTTCTTTTTAATCTTCACCAATGGAGATATAATCTTTAAGTATGTATGTATTGAACACGAATTTACACATTCTACAGCCTAATATTGAAGTTTATTCAATAGAAATGACGAATAATTCATTACTGAAAGTGAAAAGCTAACAGAAACAGAACCAATGTTTGTTAATTATAGGTTTACTAATGCCTCCTTTAGAAACAGTTACACAAGACAAAGAAAGAGAGGTTAGACAATTACAAGCTACAAAAGGTCACTTTTGCAGCACATTAACACTAACAATCCTAGTCCTGAAACAAAGCAGAAGGTGATCAGAAGGAGACAGTCGATACATATACTGCTAGGTCTGGGTTCAGTTTTGTCTTTGTTAATGCTAGCCAAAGTCAATGCCCGAACCTTAACCCTTGCGTGTTGGTGATGAAATGCCTGGCCTTTCACTCCTCTGCCTTAACAAATTAACACCACGAGGCAAGGATCATGTAAGGTGCGTTCTTGACTTGACTTCTGTAAGGTTACAAGATCATGTAAGGATCATGTAAGCTTGCATTATTTTCCCTAGAATAAGACTTTTTTTCAATCATGCATCATTCTCGCTTGTCACTGCAGTCTTGATCCTTTCAACTGTGCACTTAATTAGATTGTTTACTGTTGCCACTGATCCAAGAGAGAGTTTCGCAGTTGGAACTGAATCAACTAAGATCTGAAATGCAACGGTGAGTAGAGCACCGCCAGACCGAACATCATGAATTCCTCCAGGATTAAATCCAGGTCCATCAGGAAGTATAGCAAAACCTGATGGAAGGAGAGCAACGTAATCTGGGTCCCCACCGCTTAGCACTATGTTCATGGCAGCAATGTCTACTGGTGCATAGATAACATATGACCCCGTCGAATCAGTGCAGCTCTCTTGCAGTATCAGCATGTTACTTTGGTTTGAATTCGCACTCTACAGGAGAAATTTGATGCATAAAAGTATATATCAGCTATATATATTTGATGGAGATACATGAACTAGACACACACCCACAATATTTCTGCAACTTACATTCACTCTGAGTAAAGAAACGCAGTTTCCTGGATCTCGTCCATTAGCAATATGAGCCATTTCTTGAATTTGACCACCATTCGAAAGGATATCCCA
>NC_079503.1:96033481-96114322 GCF_030052815.1 Hevea brasiliensis | reverse complement strand
TGGGCAAGGTGCCATCGTATTTGATAAAGCATTCTTGAAAACCTCAGAAAAAACACTTCAATAATTTTCCAAATCTCAACTCCAATACATTTCTCAACACACAATTTATCAACATAATTCCATAGGAATTTTTCAAAGTCCGAGATAAGGAAATATAATACAACTTTTACAATCCAAAACACTCATAATTAATTTACAACTTCAAGGTACAATTTAATTTACAAATCACTCAAAACCAAAACAATATGTACATACAAAGTATCATATTACAAGCAAAAGCAAAAGCGGTATACTCAATATACTGTAATCCCCATTGGATGTATATGCACTAGTATACGCCTGTCTATCTCTACTCGCGATGAATAAAGCTATCATTGAGACAATGTCTCAATGGTACAACATTAACCAAATCCAATTTAAATCACAAGTCATAAGTCATGTAAATAGTGGATACTTAAAATCATAATTAAATTCAAGACAATAATTGTCAATAAGAATTTAAACTCCATTTCTCAATATCACAATAATTTTCCATAAGTCAGATCAGGTTTGAATTCAAAAGACAGTATATGTCAATGAGAGTTTAAATCCAGTTCACAATCTCACAATACACATCAATAAATCACACAGCATTTTAATCATGATCCATAATTCAATTCATCCCAAAAGCCGATGGCTAATGAGGTATTCGGTTCATCCCAAAAGTCGATGACTAATGAGGAATAACATGGCTAGCTAGCAAAAATATGAGTACTCATTCTATCTGTCCTCATGCACACACCTCAACGCTCACCAGAGAGGGAATTCAATTCATCCCACTAGACAAGCTAGAGAGGAATACAATCAATATACATGATAGCCGTGGTTTCAAACCATTTCTAATGCTTTTAATCAATAAGTATCCATCAATGTCATTCAAACCATTTTTCACAGTTTCAAACTATTCACAATATTTTTTTCAATCAATAAGTGTCCATCAAACACATTTCCACAATTTAAAATAATGATATACTAATAATCAATATTTATTTCCATTGAAAATAATTCAAAAGAAACAGCTTGTTGTGCACAAACCTGATATTTGTCTCTGGTCTTGACTCAGATTTCTTTCCTTTGTCGAGTCCTTGTTAATCGAGAAACACAATTTGAAGTGTTTCAAAGATCAAATTAAACCGTCTCTATCGATGGGGTTTGGTAAATAATGCAATCGAACTCAATTATTCGCTTAATCACCTAATATACCACCCTCGATGCGTTTTAGGTCAATTAGGTTTTAGTGTCGTTAATAAGTAAAAATCGATAGGGTTTTAGGTTTGGAATAATTTACCAAAGTCATTTACACGCTTAGTGCATTTTAATGCAAATTGCTGAATTCCGGAACACTGGTTTGACCTAACCGGACGATCTAGTTACCTCGGTTTTCGGGTCTCAGTCGAAACTACAAACTTGTAGATCTAGGTCTTATTGCACGCGGTGCAAAATTTCAGGTCAATCCGAGTTAAGTAGACCGTTATGGTCATTACACTATTGCTGGTCAAGTGGTACCATTTTAGGTCAATTTTAGGTCAAATTAGTCAATTCTGGTTCGGCCAGTTTTTGGACCCGAACTTGTGCAAGTTGTTTGACTTGCTTATGGTCATTTCTGGGTTTTGGTGTCTTCATAAGACTTGTAGGTATGGGTCTTAACTATTCATGGTTAAAATTTCAGGTCAATTGGACCTGGTTTGAGTGAGTTATGGCCTAAATACTCACTGCTGCCCAATTGGTCATTTTTCAGGTCCTAATTGCACCTAATCCGAATTGGTCAAATTTTTAGGTCACCTTGCAAGCAGAATTTTGGCATGGTTTCTCAATGAAAGTTGGCACATTTTGTGCCTAGTTTCACCCCAAATTGGTCTCATACCAATTGAGGTTACACATTCAAGTTTATAGGCTAAAATATACACTGCCCTCAATATGCATTTCACACCCCAACTTCAAACACATACTCACCTTGCAAGGTTTACTTCCATACCCTACCAAACTGTTTTGGCACATTACTAAAACATTTTCTACATTACATTAGCATTATTTTGGGCAGATTCCAATCACCCTCAACACACCAAATATCATTCACAATTACAATTTCTAAGTACCATTACTAACACACCTAAACATTACAAACTTTACATACACTTTACAATGTAAATTGACATACATATCATCAATCCTTCTAGGTCAATATGCTGCCCACACTCACTTCAATATACACCATTATTCAAGTGTCCACAAGCTGCCACAATTCATTCATCAACATCACATTGCCGTACCATATGCCAATTCACATCAAAGTGCATCATTCACCATATATACATGCATTAAATCACTAGGTTACTAAATCACCATGATTAACATTATTTCTCATCAATTATATACACAAATACCTCATCAAAAACGTGACCCATGGCTGTCCAAAATGGCAACAACAATAACCCTTCAAACTCAAAATTTTCCTTCACCAAACCAATACCCATAATATGCATAAAAACTTTAACAAAGGATTTCTCAAAAATGCAAACTTACCTTTATTTGTAACTTGCTAAACCTTCACCAAACTTCTCAAAATTAGTATCAATATCTTCCTTGTGGTGTGTAGACCATTTTTCATGAAAGAACCTAAGAGAATGGAGTTGAAATGGAGAGAGGAAATGAAGCTCAAAGAAAAACGTCAATGGAGTTTCAAGGTTTCTTCAATTCGGCCATTTGAGAGAATTTTGAGGAAGATGAAATTTCAGATGGTGAGTGGACCATATCAGCCATATTTCAATGATAAAATTAATCCTATAGTGGTCCACTAACTAAAATTAAAACATATTATAAGTTAACTTTCAATTAATCCACATTTAACCCATTATTTCTACTATTTATTTTAGGTACCATCAAATTAATTTTTCATTTCATTTTCTAAGTGTAATACTATTTATTTTTAATGGACATTTAGGTCAAAAGACAATTCGGGATGTCAAATGACCATAATGCCCTGCTCGGTGGCTTTCCGATTTTTCTGAACAATCGTATTTTGTCCTGCTTTTCGATTTCTCACTTTTCTTTGTACTAATTATTTAATTTTTCTTTGATCTTTCTAATGATATTTATACTTCAATAAGGGTCTATTTATGTCCAAAAATATTTTTCGTGGTTCCCGCAAATCCGTGTTAGTCAACGGTCCACGCCGTGACCTCCTCTGAAGGCCACCCATCGCTAGGTTTCCTACTCACTTACTCGCCACATTTCTTTACTATGATTTTTACTATGTTTTTCTTTTCTAGTATTTCATTATTTTATGTCTCCTCACTCATATTGAAGTACGGTTCTAGGCATCCTAGCTGTCCGGACAACACTGGTTACCGGAGCAGTAGAACGCACTACCGAACTTAGGGGTGTTACATATGAAATTTGGTCAAATTGGGCAGCAGATTACATAACCGGGTTTTGCTTGTGTCGCCGCTTGTGTTCGCTGGGCACCCTTTTGGGATAAAAACTCCCTTCACCGGAATGGGCCAAAGAAGAAACCCAAAGCCCTAAAAACCGTACCCCACTAGCCCAAGCCCAAAATTAAACCTAAAATCCAAACAAAACCCAAAAGCCTATACCCAAGCCCACAACCCAAACCTAAAGACCCTAACCCGATAGCCCATTACCTTCATCTTCCTCTCGACATCGCCCCCGACACAACCCTCCCTGCCGTAACCTTCATTTTTCCCGTCGCCTTCACCGGCCGCCATTCTTCCCATATTTCTCTTTCTCCGATCACGACATTCCATTTCGCCATGTCCGAATCCCCATTATCCTTCGAAAACTCACCTCCCCACTCCTCACAGCCGCCACAACCCCAAACCATGCCACCCATGCAAGCCGACCCATCGCCGGCCCATTCTGTTGATGCTCTGATCGCCACACTCAAGAAGAAAAAGGCGAAAAGCATTAAACCACACAAATCGACGGGCGGCGTCAAGCGGAAACAACCCGAACCGGCCACACAACAACCCCCAATCCCGCCTCCAATGCCCGCCGCGCCTGCTGACCGACGTGGCATTCCGAAATCAGCGGTCAAGCGCCCCGGTACATCTAAAGGTAACCTCGCATTCCCATCCTCTTTGCCTACTGCTACACACTGGGTATTACCTACTGCCGATATGAAGAAAAATAAGGCAAGAGTTGTAGCCCGACAAATGGTTCAAACTCGGTATTTGGATGTGTCTACACTTAAAACCTTGAAGATTTATGATGAAATGCAGACTCTGTTAGATGCTTTAGGTTGGGTGCGATTTGCACATAAACAGGAACTGGTCTACCCCATTTTAGTGCAGGAATTTCTGGCCTCCCTGTCCACTAATGAGCATAAAATTGCTTTGGACAATGACTTGACGATCCATTTTAGATGCCTTGGTCAAGATAGGGTGCTGTCTATGGACAATTTTCACCATATATTTGGCTTTCCACCTGATGGTCTATTCAAAATACCCACTAACCAATGGGACTATAATGCGTGTGAATTTTGGAAGCGAATTGCATCTTCAGCAGGTACCTTCAAACCAGGACACAGTAAGGCCTCCAAAATTGAAAATCATGTCTTGAGATTGCTTCAGCGCCTAATTGCAAATACAATTTTAGGCAGAGGATCCAGTGTTGGCACAATGTCACAGTATGATCTATTCTTTTTGTGGTGTGCAAAAACTGGCAAAAAGGCTTCCCCTGGTTATTATTTCTGCCACCATGTGATTCGCCAGACCACTAGGGGTACTGGTAGTATTGTCTTTGGAGGCTTGGTTACACCTATTGCACATTATTTTGGGTTTAATCCTCAAATGCACAAGTGTCCTGCTCTTCCAACTGGTTTGTTATTTTTGGATGGACCTCATCTAGCCAACCAAAAATTTTGTATCAAAAATGAAGCTACCAAGCAGTATGAGATTCCTTCACTAACAGACAAACCACCTGGTTCTCCCACTGCCATTAGTTCCTCCTCAGCATCTGAGCGACCATTTGTGCAGCCTCCTACACAACCTTCACGCCGAGCTCCACCAGCCGCTCAACCTGCTTCATCAATGCCTCCGACCATCCATAGCAACTCTTTTGACGTTCATGGAGAATCTCAGTGATGAGATCTATTCTTTTCGGCAAATGACGGATGTCAATTTTCAGACACTACGAGATTTAGCTGACATATATTTGGGTCGAAGTGTTGAAATGCAAGACGAATTGAAAATCATGCGAGCTAAGCTGGAGAAGATCGAAACAAACCAAGCACTGATTTTGAACATTCTCTCTCCACAGCAGCCACCACAAGCACCACCACCTCCACAAGATGGCAAGGGCAAAGGACTTCTCATACCTGACTGACCAGCTTTTATTCTCCATTTACATTTCATGTCTTTAATTTCGTTAATTAGTATTTTGAACTTGTTTAATTAATATTTTGCTTGTGTTGTTTTTATTTTTTTTTAAACCATTTACTTATTTAGTTTTTTTTAGTTCCTCATAACATACATTTTTCTTTTATGATACATTGCTCACTTGCTTTGATATGCTCCTTCGGAATTTACACTTGATAATTATATTTTCTGCGCTTAACTTCCCTATTCCAAATTTTTGAGATTAATCGATTTAATTAATGGATTCCATTGCATCGCTTTCTTTTGCAATGAGTGCAAGAATGTCCAAATTTTATCTAATTAAATTGGCTGCACTTCAATGAGGTAACAATTCTCATCTCAGCTTGTGTCACTGTCAACACAAGTTGTGCTCTCGCTTATGCAACATGGTAATAATTCTTTATGCACATATCAGCTACCCATTTTCTGCACATTTTTAACATTGAGGACAATGTTCATTCTAAGTATGGGGGAGAGGGTAAATTTTTTGCAAAAATTACTTTTTCCTTTTTCATTTAGCGACACACTCATACTTGTACATATTCACATACATACACTTGCATATAGCCTCTTATACTTAGTTACGCATATTTAGTTGCATATAGGTTGACTTGACATTTACACTCATGCATTTCATTTAAAATTTTTGGATTTTTAAACCAGTCTTTGAATTCCATAAGCCACTTATTCAAGCAATCCAACTTGCCTTTAGATGGTTAGTGGAATGAAAGTTCCAACTGGGTACAAAGTCTTAAGCATTATTCTTTCTCTTACTTAATAGCTGAAAATTAATACATTCATCTAGGTATACAGATTCTGATTAATTATTTTGAGTTTTGAGTGTCTGGATAAGCCTTTAAGAAAGAAAATGGTCATTGTCGTCTCACCATTCCTAGAACAAGCATCTTAGATCTTTCAAAGTGAAATTTTTAACTTGCATTTGATAAGAATATGATTTAGGCATTTCTTCATATTTTAAACCACACATTTAGCCTTAACCTACCTTAATTTCATTTTAACCCTTGCAAACCCCCTTGAACCTTAATTCCCTAATTTCTTTGGAACCCAAATCATTTACCTAGCCATAAAACCTAAACACTACCACCTATCTATGAGAATAATATTTTAGCAATTAAGTGCATAAAAAAATAATAATAATAATAATAATAATAATAATAATAATAATAAAATCTCGGAGGATTGAAACATCTTGAAAAGTGCTAGAGTAATTGTGAAAAGTTGAAAAGGTCACCAAAATATCCCAAAGGTAATTTTGGGTGTGACATGAAATAGGGACACATACAAAATCAAAATAAAATAAAATAAATAAGCATAAAAAGTAGTCCCTTTGTATAATCATTGTGATAGCACTTGAGATTCATTGTGAATTTCTTTCCTCTTGATTTGATAAAAAAAAAAAAATGGATGCACTATGAGTTTCATGATTAATATTATTCTCATATTTTGTTTACCTTATTCCCTTTCTTTGTTAACCACAATTTTACCCTATTAGACCCCATTACAACCCTTAAAAAGACATAATGATTCTTTGAAAAATGCTTGTTACTTTAGTAGAGTTAGATCTTTTATGCTTGCATATGGGTTTGGCAACATAATCTTCCATACATTACTCACCATCTATTTGAGACACATTGGCTATCTATTTCATTTAAGTTTGTTTAGGCACAATTGACTCTTGTAGCTGGTTGGTATTTGTTGCTTGGGTTGATTGGTTAATTCTTAGCTATTCTGTAATAGTTGAGAGTGCTTGCTTCATTCTTTGTGCTTTTGCTGGTGGGAATTTGAAATGTTGGTGGCTAGAGGTAAGTTGGTGGTTTGGATTAGTGAATTTTGTGTTTTCAAAGACTGATTCTATTCCCTTCCAAATGAGTTTTAATGAAATTTTGCTTGAGGACAAGCAAGAGTTTGAGTATGGGGGAATTTGATGCATGCATTTTAGATCATCATTTAGGAGTAATTTTTGCACATAATTTACCCTTATTCATAGCTATTATTTTAGATATTAGTATATATTTAGTCAATTTTACAATTTTCACATTTCTTAGTTTAATTTTTGGAATTTATTTGCTTTGTAGGTTAAATCTGGAGAAATTTGATGAATTTTGATCAGAGTAGCCATTTGGAGGAGATTAAAGTCGAATTGCAAAAATTTTGAAGTTGAGTAAAAAAATGGCCGAGAGCGACACAACCTGCAGCACAACCGAATTAGCTTATGTCGCAGGTTGTGTCGACCGTCAGATATTCACGCCGAGAGCGACACAACCCGCAACACAACCCACGACACAACTGACTCGGCTTATGTCATTTTTACTGGAAATAATTGACGTGGCATTTCCGTTACTCCAGCTTTTTACCTCACTTTCTCCGAACCTTCCCCTTTACCCATTCTAGGCGCACTTAGCCTTTATAAAGACCCATTTTATCATTTTCTTTCCATAGAGAGCAAGGGAGGCAAATTCGGAAAAGTTAGAAAGAGAGAAGGAGGAGCACTTTCTGCATTCTTTTTCCAAAGAATGCAAATCACGTCAGACTTTTGTGCAGCAGAATCTGCTGCAAATTTGCTGGGTTTTTCTACCCCTTTTAGCTTACATTTCCATTATTTCTTCATTTCTTCATTTGGGTTTGTCTTTAAACAATGATTTGTGAGTAGTTTATTGAGATTCTAGAGATGGGTTTGTAAATATTGATTTGTATTGTGGTTTTGAACTGATTTAGCCATTTAAATGGGATTTGTTATATTTTGATTTATTGCTTGTGTGCTTATTGCCTTGCTTGATGAATGGGCCCTCATTAAGTTAAGTTTTAATCCTTAATAAATGGACTGAAAAGTGAATATTGGGGATGGATAATCTTGCAATAAACTTTATTTTCTTGGTGTTAGAAATAAGCTAAGAAGATTAAGGGGAATTTTCCAAAAATCAATTTTATGCATTAATTGGGTTTTTGTTAGATTTGAAATACCGTGAAAACAGGGTTTGATTTAATGAAAACCAATTTTGAGATGCTTGAAAAAGGTTTCAAAAATTTAAGAATTGATTTCCCTCAAAATTGCAATTCTCATGTGTTTGGCTAAATTAATGATAAACCACATGCAAACAATATTGAAAATCCAATCTCTAGAATCAATTTATTTTTTCTTGAAATTAGATATAAACCCTCCAAACCTCATAAATAGCAATTTCAATTTAAATCCAATTTAAATTTAATTCCAATTTAAATCCAATATCTAGAATTACTTTATTTTTTTTAGATTTAATTCTCCTTAATTTCATAAATAGAAATTTCAAATTAATTTTTGGTAATCTAGTTTAATTAATTTTAGTTAATTGTTTGATTTAGCATTAATTCCTTAAATACCAATTTTAATTCCAAATTTCATTTTACATCTTTAAATTTTGTCACTCTAATTAGCTTATACTTTTATTTCCAATTTAAGCACAATTCCCTGTGGGATCGATATCATTTTTTTAAAACTATACTACTGTGACCCGTGCACTTGCGGACACAACACCGTATCACTTGCCTCATGGACCTGGCTTAATTGTAAGACAAGTGTAAGGTTCACATATTGTCCAATGGTTATTTTCTTCCGTATTTGATGTCTTGATCGTGGAGAACACGATTTAGGCTCCACTTTTTTTTTCTTGGTTCATATACGGTATCTTTCATTTCGATATCTAACCAAATGTTATATTTTGTAATCCTCGTTTCAGGAAGAGACTAAAAAGGAGATCGAATGTTAAGGTATCTAATCATTGATAGACAAGGTGACAATGGATATACTTGTAAAAATTTTCCTACTTAAATTCAATTAATAATTTTAATATCTAAATTTATTTTAAATTACTTTTATTAATAAAATTTATCATAAACTACTCATATCTATTTAAATCCAATTATCATTATTTGAATGTTGCTCGAATTCATTTAATTTTACATATTATAATTAATAGTTTTATATAAAATTATTTTATTAATAATTTTTATTTTAAAATTTTAATGATTTTATAAAATATTTAAATTTAACTTATTTAAAATATAAATTCAAGAATATAAATATTATAACAAAATAAAAATTTTATATTTAATTAATTATTTATATAAACGAATTTTGAGTAATAAATATCCAACATATAAGATTCAAATTTGATCTGAATTTATTAAGAGTATTATCTCATAAACGCAAAAACATTCTAAACCCATTTATATATTACTCAGGGGAAATTATTGTCTAGCTTCGGTCTATCATGAACTCAACACATAAATATATGAGATACATATATTTAATAGATGAGTTTTATCATATATTTTATATTTTGAATATATAATAAATTAGGTGTAAACAAGAAAATTCATTATTCAAATCTATCTAGTTATATTAAGCAAGCTAAACTCCTCTAAGAACTTGCCATGTGGCTTTCTAAAAGAGAGCTTACCACGTGACATTGGCAATTTATTGAACCCTTACAAGAGTTTGCTATATGGCATTCCAAGTGACAATTTGTTTATAAAATATAATTAATTTAATTTTATTAAAATTTCTCTATTTTTAATTAATTAATTATTCAATTGCTTTAAATTATAATTAAGTTATTAATTTTCCAATTGCTTTAAATGGTTACCCATTGTTGGATAAGTTACAATATATGAATATATATTCATTTCATGCATCTATAATTTTATAGAGCACATACATATAATTTTTTTTTTCTTTTTTTTTCTTTTTGCATTACTTTTATGCTTTTCTAATTATTAATATTATATTTTAGAATAATATTGATATTACTAAATAATATTAATATAATTTTCTTTAATATATTAAGAGAATATAAAAAAATGATTTTTTAAAATAATGAAAATAATTATATGATTGATCAATCTTAAATTTTTTCATATCTTTAATAAATAATTTTATTATATTATTATATTTTCATATATTAATATTAAAATTAAAATTAAAATTAAAATTATTTTAACCACATGCAAAAATATGAGTAATTTCCTAATTTATTTCAATAAAGTAGAATTAAATCAGAATATCTAACTCATTAATTAGTCATTACCATCCCTAATTAGAAGGCTCTCATAACAAGTATTTTTCAGTTGCTGTTAGCTACACCACTCTTTCCAGACCAACCCACACCGGCCCACCCCACTGATTTGTTTTCTACCATGAGGGCAATTAACTCGTACGTTATAATTAACTTTAGAATGTGGATCACAAGACAAATTCTTTTTGATTTCAAATTACGCGTTTGCTTCAATCCAACAGAAACAAATCATGAGTTGTTGAGAAAGGAATAGCTAACTCCATATATAAGTATGCAATCCACTCTTCCAAGAAATTAAACATCATAACACACACCCAAAATCCTTTTCATTTCTCATCTCTGCTGAGAGCCACAAACGCACGACAAGCTTTTGGATATGGCTTGCAATATTCAAATTTCTTCCTTTAATCAAACTTGTTTCTTTAATAGACAAGTAAAAGATTTATTTCCAGCCATTAAGCTTAAGACATCTAAGAGAAATACCAGAAATGCCCATGTAGTTTGTACTCTACTCTTGCCTAAAGAAAATTCCCTCAATTCCAGAAAATTGGGCCTCAACATACCAATCACAGGGACACAACAAGTTCCCATTATTATGCCAGCAATCACCCCAGGAAAATTTGGGAAGTTTGGAGGCAAGTTCGTGCCTGAGACGCTCATTGCATGCTTGAAGGAGCTTGAAGCTGAATTTAACTGGGCTTTGCAAGACCCTGAGTTTCAGGTTTGTTAATTTAGAAAGTGTTCACTAGGAATAAATTATTTAAAAAAAAAAAAAGAATTTAACATACAATTATGCCTGAAAAATTTTTTAAGTAAAAAAATTGAATTCTTTTATTCTAAACATAGAATTAACAAACAAGAAATCAATTAAATTAAATTCTTATAAAATTCTGTATTGGAAAGGATTTAATTAATTAATTAATTAACTAATTATCTTTTCCATAACTACCCACCTAAGAAAAATATATATCTTATGTATGCAGGATGAACTTGAGATAGCATTTGGAGACTACGTAGGAAGGGAGACTCCTCTGTGCTTTGCAGAGCGTCTCACAAATCACTACAAGAACAAAGATGGGCAAGGACCAGAAATTTTCTTGAAGAGAGAAGATCTCAACCACTGCGGAGCACACAAATTGAATAATGCGATTGCTCAGACGATGATTGCCAAACGCATGGGTATGAAAAGTGTTGTGGCTGCCACTGGGGCTGGACAACATCGAGTTGCAACTGCAGCTGCATGTGCCAAGCTTTCTTTGGAGTGTACTGTTTTCATGGGCACTTCAGATATGGAAAAACAATCCTCAAACGTACTCTTGATGAAACTATTAGGAACCGAGGTACCTTATATATACTCTTACACACACACACACACACACACACACACACATATATCTAGCTAGCTGCGTTTTAATGAGCTTAAAGCGTATTGAATTTGTTTTTACTTTATGTTAGGTTAAAGGTGTGGAAGGAAATTTTAAAGATGCAAGTTCACAGGCAATCAGGGAATGGGTGGGAAATTTACAGACAACCTATTACTTGACAGGTACTATAGTGGGGCCTCATCCATGTCCAAGCATGGTCCGCGAGTTCCAGTCAGTGATAGGAAAGGAAACGCGGAGGCAAGCGATGGAGAAATGGGGTGGCAAGCCAGATGTCCTGCTTGCCTGTGTAGGGAGTGGATCTAATGCACTGGGGATATTCCACGAATTCATAGGAGATGAAGATGTGAGGTTGATAGGAGTTGAGGCTGCTGGGTTTGGTTTAGATAGTGGGAAACATGCTGCTACTCTGGCTAGAGGAGAAGTGGGAGTTTACCATGGAGCCATGAGCTACTTGTTGCAGGATGAGGAAGGCCAGATAATAGGACCACACTCTATTGGTGTGGGGTAAGTAATTTAGCATTATACACATAATTTGAACAAATAATCACATAATTAACAAAGATTGTATTAACCTTTGCCACTTTTACAGGCTAGAATACCCAGGAGTTAGCCCAGAACTAAGCTTTCTTAAAGACACAGGACGTGCAGAGTTTTATTCTGCAACAGATGAAGAAGCTGTAGAAGGTATATATTATCAAAAATAATAATAATAATCTAGCAAATTAAAGGAAGGGTGGTAGATTAATAATGGTTGTACATTTTTTTTGCAGCATACAAAAGGCTTAGCAGAATAGAGGGTATAATTCCATCTCTGGAGGCATCTCATGCATTGGCATTTCTGGAGAAACTTTGTCCAACTTTACCCAGTGGCACTAAGGTCATAGTAAACTGCAGTGGTCGTGGAGATAAAGATGCTGCAACCGTCTTAAACTACCAACAATATTCAATGTAAACTGTAGATGGTAAATAAGCATTCATTGCGCTGCGAAATAATAAAAGGCTAACTTCACGAGGCGTGAAGGAAATGATGAATTTTAACTTCATATTATCATTGTATCAATGCTTGAGTATCTCAAATTAAGGGTTTTTTTTTTTCTTATAATTCCAATTGAGACTCAAACTTTACAATTTTAAAATTTAAAGCATCGAGTTAAAGCTGTTCTAAATCAAGTATTTAATTGGTAAAGAATATTAAATCAAAATATTAATGATGAATTTACTTTTTTTTTTCAATAGAAAGCCCTTGACCAAAGAGAGCCATAGAGGACTGATGAAAAGTCTAATTGCTTAAAGATCAGGAGCATGTACTAGTTTTGTCTTCTTTTTTTGACACTTCCTTCTTTCTAAAATAAGCTCCTAAACACCTGTGGTTGTCTAGATAGAGATTTCTGTTCTTGGTAGGTACACGACTCTTTACAACTGTTATGGTCCAATCGAGACCACCTTCACGGCACCGCCCTACTGATTTGTTTTCTCCCACGTCACTCGAGAGCAGCGGATTGATAAAAAAAATATTGCAATAAATAGTCAGAGCTTTTTATTTATGGATGTTTTGTCAAAATTAGTTGGAGAAAAATTATCAATGAGAGATGAATTTTGCTGAGTGGGCTTGGGTAGAACAAAAAATACTATTCATACTTATGTTGAACACTAATCATAATAGCATTTGGCGAGAGGGATAACCTTATGATTTGGAGATGCTAATTAAAATAGCATTCAGCTTTCAAAATATCAATTAAAATTGTGTGTAAGGTTTAAGATGCTAATTAAGATGATTTTTTTTTTTTTTTTTTAGGGGAGGGAGATTGATAGGAGAGAAAAGTAAAGAAATGGATAATTCAGGGTACAAATTGTAATTTATCAGAAATGACAGAAATAAGAACGGAGTGGGCATAATTATAAACAGGATATTGAAAGACTGTAAAAAAAAATAAGAGATAGAATTATACTAGTAAAGCTAGTACTAGAAAGAGAAATAATAAATATAGCTAATGCTTATGCCTCACAAATAGGATTAGATAGTGAGAGCAAACAAAGGTTTTGAGAAAATATGGATGATTTAATACAAAGCATACCGAATAAAAAAAATATTTTTATTGGTACAGATTTGAATGGACATGTAAAAAGTGATAGGCAAAATTATGAGAATGTTCATAAAGATTTTGATTTTGACAATCAAAATGAGGAGGGAAAAAACATCCTGGAGATTTTTCTCATGTGTTAAAAATAATTTTTCTTTTTTAAAAATTATAAGTACTTTTCTTTAATTATCATACTATGATTAATTCCATATGTTACTTCTACATGAAATAACAGGGTATAATAATCAAAGAATGAACTTTCTTTGCTTTTTCATTTGTTGGTTTTTATTGGAGAGAGCATGAATATTTGCACTAAGGCGTAATAATTGCAGGTGCCACGTTTGAGAACAGAAAGCCTATTCACTCTCTTTTCGTGTGAGATCACATGCAGCGCTAATAAGTCCAAAATTTAGCAGATACAAGATAGGCAAAAGCTAAACAGTACAATATGTGGTGATTATATTTGGCACACATATATGTACATGCGCTAAAAAAATGACAAAATTGCATTATTTCAAAAAAATTCACTCAACCATAGAAAGAAGCAAACTACATGAATTACCAACACTTGCATAGAAGAGTTACTGCAACTACAAAACAAGGACAAGAACTTCATTGAATAAACTTGGTTTACATGATGGAGAACAGAAAGAAAATGTTCATAACATAAGGGAAATGTTCTCCATTGTGCCTTTGCTGCCCACTGATTCATCACTTGGATGAGAATTGAACAATCCTCAAACGGAATCTGCACGGAAGCTAGAACAGTAATTCCCCTGCAGAATGTCAAAACAAGTAGCAAAAGAGATATCCCAGAAACTCCACCAGAAAGAAGTAGTTTATTTTTTTTTATTGGGGTGGGGTGTGGGAGGGGGTGGGGTGGGGTTGGGGGTGGGGGTCGTTTTATTTAAGAACCTAACAAAAAAATAATAAAAAGATTTCCTTCATGTTTCTCTTTTCAAAATGAAAGTAATCCTAAATGTCCCTCTGGATGTTTTGGCAGCTTAAGAAAACCGGAATACCAAAACAGAGAATTTGTAACCTTTTTGCTGCAAGATGATATGCATGGTACAAGTCCAACTATACATGTACAGTTTCTGGCATAAAGCCAAAGTATTGCAAGCTCAAACACTACTGTAAAAAATCGAAGTGCATGCTACTAACATCACTAAACTCAAACTATGCTACAGAAGACTTTGAAGCCGATCTAATATACTTAACTCCGCATTTGTTTTCTGTGACTAGCCTCTTCAGTGTTTCCCTGCAGATGAAAAGAAACTAAATTAGAGAGAGAGAGAGAGAGAGAGAGAGAGAGAGAGAGTAACTATATCACAGATAGCGACCAGATAATTCTCAAAGATGGGGAAAATAACACTGGGACACATTCTTCTTCAACTGGAATTTCAACTTACAGGGATCAAAACATGATTGCACATTTTTTAAAAAAATGGAGATATGGAAACACGTTCAGCTCATGCAAACACTAAATTAATTGACCAACTAAAGACATGCTTTAAGAGCATAGACAAGACCCTACAATCAGATTCTCTCATGCTTAACAACATTCGACTATGCTTCCATTAATATTGACAAGCAAAAATATTCATAATTACAAGGTAGGGAGGTGAGCAGCATATGTGCTCCATCTCAATTCAAATATCCTGTTAATCTACAGAACAGTGATCGATGGCATACTCTCCAACATATAACAAATAAGTCAAACACATACACAGTAATATCCTATACGATAGCATTTTGATGACCATAATTATAACAGAATAACAAAACTAAAATCACAGAGATGACCCATGGGAAATGCATACCGCTTCTTCATGTCTAAAATCGTCAGGCAGAACCACACTAGACTCAGACCTGCATTTAGCATGTACTATAGGACCTAACTGGGACCTATCCAAGCCTGCTGTTGACCCATCAGGTGCATTCAGGTAGACAGCCCCTTTGTACATCCATTCCTCAGTTTCATCACTATAGAAATCATCAAAAGGCTCTCCACATAATGCACATGCATTCTGTTCCTCATCAGCAGGAACAGCCATTTCCTCATCATCCTTCTTCTCCACGATGGTCTCAGTAGGCAAAAATCCAGGAACTGCTTCAGTTCCCAATGCCTCTGCCCCACTAAGCCACATATTTGCACTAACAAACCACTTGCGAGAGGGTTTCTGCTTACGGTTCTTGGACATCCGGTTCTTAGTAACGTGCCAATCCATGTGATTACTGTGCTCTTCTTGACACTTAAATCTATGGCCACATGTTGTACACTGCCTGGGCAAATCAGCATATAAGGCAGTTACTGCTGACTCATGGCGCACCTTAAGAAGATCAGCATTGAACTCCAGTCCCACAGAATCCTACACATTGAGCCACATGGTTGAGGGAGATACAGATTTATTTTGAGAGAGAGAGAGATACACTGTATAAACAAGTACCTGTACAGGTGTTTTGCTTGTCAATGAGATCAAACCTTGAGCCATGAGAGAACTAATCAAACCCGAAAAATCACTGCCTGGTGATTGGTTAGAGGCAACTGGACCAGCATTTTGAGAGTTAGGTATCATTTGAGAAGCAGGAGGAGGACCTGGAGGTAGAGGTGGCCGGACCCCAACCTGTGAATGCAAGGCGTTTGGGATATTGTTGAATACTAAAGGAAGCCCAGCAGGTACAGCATTTGAAGGAACCATACTCATGACAGCACCATGCCCTTTCATGGCATATCCATGGCACAGTGGAACAGACTGTGGATAAGGAGGCAGTGAAGCCACAGATGGCGGAAGATTTTCTAGAGCCTCATTAGATGGAAGATACTGTAGCTGAAAAGGATTAGATTGAGACTGGTTTGGCTTATTCTGAGTAGTACGTTGACCGGGTAATAGTGGTCGCTTCATCAAACTGGGTTCTTTGCTTTCAACACTATTGAACTGTTGCTCCGTCAAAAAGGAAGACTTATGTAAACTATGATTTACAGTATTAGTTCCAGTTACTGAATCAAATTGACTTCTACTCTGCTTCTGTGGTGGAAAAATGTGGTGCACAGGAGGTGGATGAGATTTATGCACATTTACATGAGGCCATACCCCAGTTGATGATGGTGCAATACTGGAAATCAACCGTGATGAAAGAGTTGGAGGCCCGACAAGCTGGGCATCAGTATCTGGAAGTTTGTCACTGAGGGAAGCCAAACTCTTACTGCCTGAATAGGGTATACCACTTCTAGAAAAGGGTATCTGAAATTCCCTACTTTCTTTAGCATTTACGAGATCTGTTGTCTGAGGGAAGTGATGTGGCAACTTCCACGCTTCTCGAGGAAATCGAGAACCCATAATCTGATTTCTCTCAGTTTGGAATCCAGTTATCTTAGCTGCAGATCCATGACCAGGCTGCAGCAAAAAAATAAGTACTTTTGCAAGTGAGGCCAAAGCTTTAAGTCCGCTTTTCTATTCACAATTACATGTGAAAAGCATAATTGGAAAACACAAAGACAAATGTGTAAGTATGTCTCTAGTGAGTGAACATACTACATTACTAACTTTAAAATATAATTTTACATGCACAAACAAAATAAATATAAATAAAAGAACCTTAACAATCCACAAAGATTAGAATTAAAAAGGATTTATTGTGGAAACGATAATTAGTTATGCAAGTATGAAACTAAGATACAAATTATGTGCCTTGTAACAACAATGATGCTGTAGATGAACTCCAAATGACACTGGCATAAAATGGCCCAGTAGGAGAGAAAAGAAACCCATTTTTTTTTTTCTAAATGGAAATCCCTTATCAGACTCCCAGTAACAATAATTTTCAACAATCAAAACCTTCCCTTTTTCTTTAATTTCAGAAAACAATCTTATGATAGCAAAAATTCCTTCATCATGGTTGGATTGAGCAGTTTTGCAAATAAGAATAGTATCACTCCAAATCAATAAATTTATTTATGCCACATAAAAGGAATGGCAGCAAACAAATTGAGGAAGCTTACGCCCAGAATGGGGACTGCATCTTCAGCAATATTAGAGGAATCATCCGCCAACGATAGCTGAGCCTGACCAGATAGATTGCTCCCAATATCAGAATCCAATTGGCCAGCAACAGTCGTTCCAATGCCAGCCCTAGCCCCAGCCCCTACGAAAGGTGGAACAGATGGTAAGAAATCATTGCTCCTGCTGCGGTCAGCTAGAGTAGGGCTCATATCTTCCCAGTCAAATTCCTCCTCTTCAGTATTCTGCCAAGATCTTGGACCCACTTTATTGGCGATGCCATCAAAATCTACACGTTCGATTTGCAACAGTTTACTATTTGGAATTCTGTTCCGTCCTGTCATCTCCATATGCATCTATTAAAGCTCTGGGTCCTTGACGCCACGCCCATTGGATAGGCCATATGCAATAGATGCTTCCAGTCGGTTATGGTTATCATCATAATACTGTTTTCTTCTCCGTTCATTTGTCTCTTCATCTCTTCCAATGGCTCTAACAGGTCCATAATTGAGCACTGGATGGGATGGAGAAGCCCCATCAACAAATCTTCGAGGAGAATTTCCCATGGTAAAGTCATCAACTTCTGAAGGCAATGGCCTCTCAGCTCCAACTCTTGAAGGTGACAAGCGTCTCACAAGCCCAGAACTTGAAGATGGGTGCAGCTTATTAACCCCAAGTGTAAAAGATGTATGACCTACACTTCCCGCTGTATTTAATCTTTGGGCTCCAACCTGTGAAGATTTGACCTCTGCATGATCAGAATCATATTCATCATAACCAATGGCAGGTTTTTTACTATATATTTTTAGAGTTGATGAAGCTCCTCTTACATGCTGAGCATTCTGCAAAGGTTACAAAAACTTATAGTTTTTAGATGTATGCATTGTCTACAATGTATAAGTGCTCATATACATAAAAGTTCATTGCATAAGTACAGAATTAATAGCTCAAAAATAGATATATTTTGCTAGCCAGGTAAACTATAAGCAAGCTACAATCAGAAAATCAACAACAAAAGAAGGATGAAGCTCATGATCCAAGTCTGCCCAAACTGGGGGAAGGAGCATAAACAAAAAGAACATTATTAAAAAAAATAAATGAATGTTGTGAAATAATTTCATTTAAAAAAAATTGATTCAACTACTTTTTGAACCTACTCTAAGAAGGGCCAACAGAACCACATGGCATTGTCTACAATGTTTAGAGTGGAGAAAGCGAATCCATATAGCCGACTCAAAATTTTTGAGATAAAGGCTTAGTTGAGTTGAGTTGAGTTGAGTTTACCTACCTTCAAGGCTAGTCATAATATTATTTCAATCCTTCCCCATCAGGGGTTTTTTTTACTTATTTTGGATCTTTTAAATGCATTTGTGTTACAGACTTCTGCCATTCAGAATGCTTAATCATTGTCGAAATTAGCAATGTAGCACCAGAATAAGGCACAACCTTTGATATCTCTTTCATATTCTCTTGTTTTTTCTCTGATAAGCAAAAATATATGGAAAATTTGACACATATCATAGCGGAAAGATAATTAGATCACATTTGGAAACATTTAATCCATGTGTAAGGAACCAATCTACTCCAAAGAGTCAATAGAATCATTAAGCTAGAAAGAAGGAACTAACAAATCAACATTCCAGAGCAACTCTAGTGTTGAATGGAGGAGATAAATTCCTTTCTCAAAAAGGGTCCTGCCAAAGCAGGATCATAAGGTATTAATTGTCATCTACCCTAAGTTCCCCACATATGTTTTATCAAGAAACTCATTTTAAAATAAATATCCATATGCAGAACATATAAAGGGTCACACAAATAAAATCCACTACGTAGAGCATCTTTGATAGGAATGTGAAAATTGAATCAAGAGAATGGAAAGCTCTATTGCTGAAACATTAATAACTAAGAAAAATGTTGAAACTCCATGGCATTTGATTAATATAAGTCTGACACTAATTCTGAAGCTGTACAATTCACCAAGATCATCTTTTCCTACAAACAAAAACTGGTGGTAATAGTCCAGCAAAATGGTGACTACAACATGCAGCTTGAGAATTGATGTACAAGAATCCCAAAAGAAAATCCTAAACATGAACACTAAGTCTTGTCTACAGGACTCCTACAGTATGCTGCAGTCTAACCCACACAAAGGCATAGATCTAATTGAAAAGCTTACATTATCTGAAGAATGTTCCAACTGACGTAAATATTTTGGATTAACATGTATGCCATGGGTTGGCCTTGGTGAATCAGATGCCTTCAAGGAAGACAAGCCAGAGGATTGACTATTAACTTGTGGAGAAAACTGCAGTTGAGTCTCAATCTTGCTAAGCACAGAAGGTGGAAACACTGTAGACCATGTACCAAACAGGTGACGCATTGAAGGATACAGGTTAGGGTGAACTTGTCTGTATGCCTCACAGAAAACCTGAACAAGTAACAAAACTTGCAAGTTTGTTAATATAGTGCAACCTGAAATGCAAAATGAGGTGCAACCTGAAATGCAAAATGAGTATCAAGAAAACTATGCAAGTGACTCACCTCTGGTAAGCGGGATGAGAAGTATTTAACATATTCACGGCCAATGTTCTTGACAATGCTGTCCAAAAGATATAGCGATGGCAGTTTTTGATCCACAGGAACCTGTAGAAGATATATGTATATATATATAAAAAAAAAGCATAAAACATACAGCCATCCAACTATGAAAAACATAGATATCCAAATTTAAAATTCTTCCAATCTCCTACTGTTCGTTATCAACAAGGGAAGAGAAGAGCAATGAAATTGTAAATTTTTAATTGATGAACCTTCAACATTTTCTATATTGGTTCCAAAAACAGAAAATTCTCTAACTTAAATATTCAAATGTTACCATCCAAATAAACCTTCCAAACCCCAAAAACTAAACCCAGTAGAAATAAAAAATTATCCAATAAAAAAAATATACAAAAATTGTCCCAAAACCCTTCAACGGACCTCGATGATGCGGGCACAGATAGCGTCAGCAATGCCCTCCCCATGCTCCCTCAACTCGCCGGCAATAATCGTCAAATCGGTAATGACAGGCTTCGAATTGAAAATCAATTCATCAAGCACCAACTCATAAAGCTGCACAATCTCCTGGGTGCTCAGAATAGGCCCTGCCACGTCATCCTCCTCCGCAGACACCCTGACCTGCTCTTCCCGCTGCTTCAACAATGCCTTGAACCTGTCAAACAATGACGGTGGCGGCTTCTGCGATAGCTCATTGCTGGGCATGGGCTTGGAGGAGCTACTAGTAAACCTAGGGTTTTGAAGTACTTTATCCGAGTCCATTTCCAGTCAAGCCGAGAGAAAAGAGTAACAAAAAAAGTAATAAAGAGTGCGAATTAGGGTTTGGAAGAAACATGAGAAGACGCTGATTGAATTAGGGTTTCTAATCGTCACCCTGGAATTAGAGAGACAGAGCATAGAGTTTGAACTGGTAGTTTCTCGGTGAGATTGAGACTAGCATCGAGATGCGTGATGTGTTTATGTTATTTTTATCAGCGGTTGAAATTCAACGGAATTGGCTTCGGGTTATAGATTAACCACCTTGATCTTGATATGGGGTTTCACATCAACGGTCGGTTTTGGCTTCTGTGCTCTGCCTAGGACAGAATCGAGAGCACTTAGAGAACGGTGGCTTCTCTATATAAAAATGGGGTATTTAAATTTAAAATAAATTATTTGTATAAAAATAACTAACATTGTCTTAATTTAAAATATTCAAATTTTAAGAATTTAATTTAAGAATTATTAAATTTTGATCTCTTAGGAGATTTATATCTCTTATTACATCCTTTTATAATGCATCCTTATCTAAATGAAAAAACACTATTCCTAGTAATAAAAAAAATTAAATTATAATTTAATCCTTTAAATTTGATAAAATTTATATATTAGTCCATAGATTTCTAAAACCTACATTTTTAATCCTTAACATTTTAATAAACTTTTAGATTAGTCAATACTGTTAGAATCACAATTAAATCACTGTTAATTTTAACAAAATTTTCAAAATACTCTTTACTATATTTTCTATCAAAAAGAATTTAATCTTTAAAATTTAGTAAAACTTACAAATTAATTCTTAAAGTTTAGTGAAATCTACATATTAATATCTGTATTTTTAAAACTAACTTATTTAGTACTTAACATTTTAATATATATATATGTACTAATCTCTCCGTCTAATTTTCTATCCAAATTACTATTGACTACAAAAAATCAAAATGCACTTTATTTATAAAATTTAATATGAAACAAAATAATTCTTGAGATTTTGATTTATTAACAAAAATAGTCTTTGTTTTATTTTTAATTTTACAAATTACATATGTTAAACTTTTTAACATAATTAATAGTTAATTTTGCAAAATAATTATTAATAACAAAATTAACTATTAATAAATCCTAATTTTTAATTTTTTAAATTGTATATAACTTTAATAACTATTAAATTGTATGTATGTTTTATATTATATTGTTAAAATGCAATGATAAATTTGTAATTAACAAAAATATAAGGATCTTTAAGTAATTAACTAATACTTCAAAAATTATAACTATTTACAAAATAATCTTTATATATTTATTATTACAAAAATATAAGAACTTATTTGTAAATAATTATAATATTTTAGAGATCATTTTGTATTTAACTAAAATTTTTAAGAAAATTAAAGTAATTAGCTGATATTTTTAACAATTATAATTTACAATAACTAAATTGTTTCAAATAAAAAAAATAGTAAAAGATATTTTGGTTATTTTTGCTAAAGTTAACGGCAACTTATTTGTGATTATAATGGTATTGATTAATATGTTAGTTTATTAAAATGTTAATAATTAAATAAGTGAATTTTAAAAATATAAAAATTAATGTGTATATTTTACTAAATTTTAAGAATTAAATTATAATTTGCGCGGAAAAAAAATAAAATGAGATTAATGATAAGAGAAGATAAACATTGGTGAAAATATTTATAAATGAGTTTAACTCCGTTATAAAATTGACTGTTTGAGATGAGAATATGAATTACCTTTTTAACTATTTTAAGTTTTGAGATTTGTAGATTAAAATTTATAAGATTGGACATTTGTGAGTGATCAAATATGGAGACTGAAATAATTTTGACATCATATTAATAAAATGGATCAAATATAATAAAAAAAATTGATACATAATTTGAGTAATTTTCTTTTTCAAAAAGCACCTTTGGGATAACAATCCATTATTTACAAGGAGTTGAAGGATATTTAGTAGAAGAGGACGAAGAAAGAATTGGATTGATTTTTTGTAATTCAATTTATTATATATATTTATATTAAATTTGAACTAAACTTGAAATAAAATATTTTTTTATTAATAAATTTTAATTTAATAATACTCAAATCATTTTTAGGATGTTTGATTTCAGTTCAGTTAGGAATTAGTCTAAAAATTGAAATTTTGAAATTTCGGTACGGTTTTGGTTCGATTTTTTATTATTTTGATTTCAGTTCGATACAGTTCTCAGTTCTTCAGTTTTAAATTGGTTCGGTATGATTTCAGTTCGGTTATCGGTTCTTAAAATAATTTTATGTAATTATTTCCTTAAAAAGTCATACTTGAATTAGCATTTAAGTTTTGAATTGAGTTATTAATACATAACATATCATATAATATATCTTTTAACTATACCTAAATTATATAATCTTTAATTATAAGATGCATACATAATTTATGATTAAATATATTATATAATATAATAGTATATCATATAATATACATTTTAACTATTTATTAATCATATAATATTTAACTATAAGATACAAATATAATTAATAATTAATATATATATATATATATTAATATAAGATAATAGTATATTTATAATTAAGAATGATAAGGTAGTTTAATATATTTATAACTAAAATTATTAAGAAATTATAAAAAAATGACATATAATATTAAGTTATATTTAATTCATAATTATATATACATGCATAAGTATATATAATTATATTGAAAGTATATAATACATTTAAAAAAACATAGAAAAACATATATATAAATTTGATTATCGATTCGGTACAATTTCAGTTTGATTTCGGTACGATTCTGGTTCGATTCTTAATAAAGAATCAGAACTGAACTAAAATATGAAAATAAATTCGGTTTGATATGATTTCTATCGATTCGGTACAGTTCTTCGATTTGGTTTGATTCCCTCAATAACCGTGTACAGCCCTAATCATTTTTATGATTCTAAAATGATTTTTATTTAATAATACTCAAATCATTTTTATGATTCTAAAATGATTTTGAACTGATATTCATATAAAATTAAATAAAAAAAAATATTTTATGCTGTTAGTAACTAATTGGTGTTAAGCACTGATATAAAGTGCTCATAATTATTTTTTTAGTTTTATTGTCTAATTTAAACAAAAAATTAAAAATAAATTAAATTAAATTTCTTCAATAAATACATAATATAATTAAACTTTAAGAAAAATAAAATAAAATTCATGCAAAAGTGTTGTTTTATTTTTTTATATTTATTATTTTAATAATATGCTTTTTTTATCATCAACGTGGCAACGCTATAAATTTTTTAATAATATTTATAATTTTGAAATTTAGATATAATAAATTAATAATGTTATTGGTAGAATAACTTATAAATTCACCGAATGTAAAATAGCATAATTAATGTATTTATAATTATTTTTGTATCATTTTAATATATAATGTGCATATCAAATGTTTTTTTTATATAATTTTATTATCCGTTTATCTAATGATTCATGTAGTCAAATCATATCATACTAAATTTATTAATATATCTGAAAATTTTGAATTAATATTCATACAATTTGTGATAGTAAAAAAAAGGAAATCATTAATATTCATATATTTATATTATTAATTTGAACGGCGGTATGATATTTAATTTAATATTAAAATTCTAATGCCTAATAGCGCATCAACTCTCTAGCGATAAAAGCATAGAATTATGTAATAATTTTTTTTATAATTTCTTAAAAAAATGTTTTAGACTCTTTTTGTTTTACGAAAAATGACTTATAAATGAAAAATATTTTTCATAAAAAATATATTTTCCATAAAAAATTTTCCATTATTTGGTTTTAATGTTAAATTAATAATATTTATTTATTTCATATATGTATAAGTGTGTTCACATTTTAATAAGATTTTTAAAGCTAAGGAAATGAAAAATGACGATAACACTCCTAATTTTTAAATTTATTATTTTATAGGTAAATATTAATATTTTATTTTATTTAAATTTTAGGAAATTATTTGAAATTTTTTGGATTTTAGAAAGCGGGTTTGATTTTCCAAAAATATAAAATTTTGATGATTTTTAAAAATTAATTTAAAGAACATGTGGCAAAACTAAAAATATATTTGGACTCTACGAATATTTCTGAGTTTTATATAAATTTTTCATGATTTTTGGGCCTCGTTTCGATCCCAAGGCAGAGTAAAAATTTAAATTTTTGTATCATAAATCAGACAAGTCAAATAGAACCGATTGAATCGGACCGGCCCACTTCCCTTTTTTTCTTCTCTTCCGCACGTTCCCGACAGCCCTCCTTCTCTCATCGTTTTCTCTCTCTTCCCTCCACCCCTCGCCGGCCAGCCATTGCCCCAGCCTCCCTCACACGCCGGCGCACCTCCAGGCCACCTCCCCGCAGCCAGCCAATGCTCCAGGTGGCTGAAAAAGTCGCACAAAGTCTCCCCTGCGTGTGCGCATCGTTTCATCTTCCCTGGCCGATTTTGGTCGATTCGGCCACCAATCAGACCGGGTCTTGTGTCAAAACCCATCTACACCTCGAAAACTTTCTATAGACACCAAGAACACCAAAATCCATTGAGCGGTTTGCCCAATTTTTGTCCAGGAAGTTTTAGCCCATTTCGATTTTTGGGCTAAATTTCTCACAAACCGTGAACTCCACGAGAAAACCGAGAGTACCAGAGTGCTCTACTTGTAGAGAGTTTTGCGACAATACCAATTTCAAATTTTTTCAACACTATTTTTTGGTGGGTCCCACGAAACTTCGTAGTATTTTTCTGAGTGCTAAATGAGTTTAGAAAATTCTATAAAAATTATATACTAACCCCCGTGTTGTGGGCTTCGTGTAGGTACCTTTAATTCACGAGAATTCAACGGTTGCCCGGGTCTATAAATTTTAGGCCGGGCAGACAAGCTACCGAAAAAGTCTTGAAATTGAGTCAAGATTTTGGCTATCCCATAGTTGTTAGATGTCCTGAGTGCGTTCCCGAGGTCCGAATCTGCATAGGTAAACCCGAATCTTACTTTTTCTTAATTATCTAGTGCTTGAATTAGATTAAAAATCCATAGAATATTCATGATAGCTTAGAAAATTAAAATTCCTTTTGCATTAGCTTAGTAATATTGTTAAGGATCGCGGGGCAAAGTTTTAGAATTTTTAGAGCTCATTTGGGTAGATTTTGCAAAAGGGTTAATTATAAGGACTAAACTGTAATTTTTCACATTGTAATTGTTGACTGTTTGAATGGGCCCAGGAGGGGCTATGTGATGTGATTGAGTTGTGAATGTGTGATTGGTGGATATAGAAATGCATTTTGAGCCATTTTGTAGGTTGAATAAGTCCTAGGTATAAGGGAGACTCCGCCGAATTTTCGACACGACTTAGGACATCTTTGGTCTTTACTTAGTTTGTATTGAATCAAATGTATTAAATAATTATAATAAAATTGTCAGATAAGCCGGGACAGTCTTTCTCCTCAGCCTAGCCGCCACAGTGACCTTAATTTAAGTCTATGAGTAAAATATTAATTTTAATTATAATTTCGATATTGTTATATGTTCAAGCATGCCCATGCATCACTTATAAATATGTATCTATGTGGTAAACACTAGGCACATTTTATATTGCATTCATAAATGTTGAAGTGCCATGGATGTTGTTTGTGGTAATTTGGAGCAGTGTGTGTGCATAGCGTGCGTGTGGTATGGTATTGGATATGGACAGGACAGGTAGACATGGCTTGAGAGACACTCGTTGGGACCCGATCCTTCGGGGTAGATATGGCTTGAGAGACACTCGCTGGGACCCCGCACTTGGTTTATTAAGCGAAAGTTTAGCTTGAGAGACACTCGCTGGCGGAAATTGGATTAAGAGAGCTGTATAGGGGATCAGCTCCCATATATGTATTGCTTGACAGTGTTAGGTGTGTGAGTGCTCCAAATTGCCTTTTTGCTGTTATTATATGAATTGTATAAAAATTATGAGGATGTTGCATATCACTCCACAGGGTGCATTAGCTTTAGATAGCTATAGAGATTATGATTAAAATTAGTATTTTACTCTCTGAGTCGAACTCTCACTCCTGTTCATCTATTTTTCCAAGTTACAAGAGGATTATTTGTTGTGGCTAACCTGCTCTTCTTCTTCGCAGGTCCATTAATAGTATTTAATGTATTTTGTATAATTAAGTTAAATTTTAGACTCCGCATATGTTAGAAGCACTTATTTTTATTTTGGACTTGTATTATAAAAGTTATGTTGGACCTATAAAATTATTAACTGTATGCATGATGGGATTGGATGAGGGAGCTGAGCTCCTATTTGAGTTATGACATTTTGATTATGTGGAGGGTGAGCTGAGCTTTCCAATTTATTATATATTATGTTTATAGGTCCGGCGAGTCAAAAACTCTCCGTTGAATGGTCCATTTTATAGCCAGACTCTGTCCGGTTGAATTCTTGAAATTGGGCTAAAATGGGCCTTAGAGTTGGATTGAGGAATAGTTAGGCTTACTACGGGCCTCAGGGGCTTTAGGCTGGCCTTGGTCCTAGTGTCGGTCCGGCCCATAGGTTGGGTTATAACAAATGTGGTATCAGAGCTTAGGCTCCAGATTCATAGGAATATTTGTCTAAAGTGTTGGGAAGAGTTTAATAGGAGTCACATGCGGAGAATAAGGTCCACATTCATCTTGCATTATCATCTTCGCTTCTAGTTTCTGCTTTGTATAATTGTGTGCAAATATGAGTCTATAAAGCTTTGTAACATGCCATTTTGAATTTTTGTGGGCTAATGCTATTGAATTTCAGGAAAATGCATAGAAGCAGAAGAGCTGCCACTGCACCAGAACCGAATGTGCCTGACGAGGTGTCGGCACAGGATGAGGCGCCTGCCCCAAGGAGACGGGGTAGGAGACCTAGAGTTGCTCAAGTAGAAGAGCAGCCGCCACCAGTTCAGGAACAGTCTTTTATGGCCCAAGGTCCCATGGACCTAATGACAGCTACCTTAGCTGGATTGCAGAGAACCATCGATATGATGGCACAATATATGGTCTACCCTCCCCAACAACAGCAGTCCACTGCACTAAGAGGGGAACCTTACAAACAAATAATTAATTTCAAGAAGTTGGTCCCTGGTACTTATGATGTGTCAGATGATGCCTATCGATTTTTGGATTCCTGCAAACAGGCAGGGATGGAGTTGCAGTTGACTGATAGAAGGCTTATAGAGTATGTGCAGCATGTCATGGGGCCTGTGCCTAGGCAATGGATGAATGACTACATATTACCGGGGATTGAAGGTTTGTCTTGGACTCAGTTTGTAAAACCGTTTATCAACAGGTTTGTGCCAGAAAGCTTCAGAGATCAAAAGCAGTGGGCCTTTGAGGCCTTAAGGCAGAATGACAAATCTGTAGATGAATATGCTACAGAATTTATGAAACTGAGCAGGTATGCCCCTACAGCAGTGGCTACAGAAAGTATGAAGGTAAAGAGGTTCCTAAAGGGGCTGGACAAGAGGTATGCAAACCTGACCATAATGTCTGATCAGTCTTTTGATATGGTAGTTGATCGAGCTCGACAGATTAAGATTAGCTAAATAGGAGATGACAGTGGAAAGGCAAAGAAGAATAGAGCAGAAGGTTCTTCAGGTGTTCCCTACATGGGTACCACGAATAGTGGCGACCAAAGTTACTACAAAGGAAGAGGTAGAAGCAACAAGAAGGGTGGTTTTAAACACAAATCTCGAGGATTCAGACCAGGGTACGGATCCAGCAGTGATCACAGTTCAAGTTATAGCAGTTTTGGGTTTGGTTCAGGATCCTCCTTGGCACCTTGCACAAAGTGTGGAAGAGGACATTTAGGACCTTGTATGATGGGTTCAGAAGTATGTTTCCGGTGTGGCCAGCAGGGTCACTTTGCTAGAGAATGTCCAGTGTTCAATGAGCCATAGATGGGGTTACAGGGTTCTATTGCAAATGTTCCTCGTCAGTTATATCCTGGTGCTTCCAGCATAACAGGTAGTCAGTTCAGTGGCCAACAGGACCGAGGACAAGGAGGACATGAATTTGGAGGTAGATCAGGAGGTAGAAGTCAATATCAGGGTTCTGCAACACAGGGTAGGGGTCAAGCTCGTGTTTTCACCTTGTCCCACCAGGATGCTCAGGCTTCCAATGTAGTTGTGGCAGGTATTCTTCTAGTCTGTTCTTATGAGGCTCGTGTTTTGATAGATCCGGGTACTACGCACTCATTTGTCTCCCCAGTTTTTGCCATGAGATTGGGTAGGAACCCTACAACTTTAAAAAGCCCTTTGTCTATAGCTACCCCGCTTAGTGACAACATAGATGTAGATATGGTTTTTTCGGGTAGCCCAGTAGTAGTGGATGGAAGGATCCTCCCAGCAGATTTGGTTCCTCTACCAGTAATGGATTTTGATGCAATTTTGGGAATGGATTGGCTGGCAACTCATTATGCCACTTTAGACTGCAGGAACAAAAATGTGTATTTCCACATACATGGTGTGGAAGAGTTTAGCTTTGATGGTGACAAGAGCGTGGCTCCATATAATTTGGTGTCTACAATTAGTGCTAGAAAAATGTTGAGGCGTGGATGTCAAGGGTATTTGGCATTGGTGAGAGATACATCTGTAGAAGGTGTTAACATGGAAAATGTTCCTGTTGTCAAAGAATTCATGGATATCTTCCCTGAGGAGCTTCCAAGGTTGCCACCAGGAAGGGAAATAGAGTTCTGCATTGATGTTATGCCGGGTACAAACCCACTATCAATGCCACCTTACATAATGGCACCAGCAAAATTGAAAGAGCTAAAGGAGCAATTACAGGAGCTTTTGGACAAGGGTTTCATACATCCGAGCACTTTACCCTGGGGTGCTCTTATTCTATTTGTGAGAAAGAAAGATGGGTTCTTGAGGTTGAGTATTGATTATAGACAGCTGAACAAGGTAACTGTGAAGAACAAGTATCCACTTCCTCGAATCGATGATCTGTTTGGTCAGCTCCAAGGGGCTAGATTCTTTTCCAAAATAGACCTACGATCAGGCTATCATCAGTTGAGAATTAGGAATGAGGATGTGTCCAAGACAGCATTCAGGACAAGATATGATCATTATGAGTTCTTGGTAATGTTTTTTAGACTCACTAATGCACCAGCGGCCTTTATGGACTTGATGAACAGGGTGTTCAGGCCATTCATGGACCATTTTGTCATCATATTCATAGATGACATTTTGGTATACTCTCGGACTGAGGAAGAACACGTGTGACATTTGAGGATGGTGTTGCAGACTTTGAGAGAGCACCAGCTATATGCCAAATTTTCAAAATGTGAATTTTGGCTAGAAAGCATCCCATTCTTGGGGCACATGATTTCTAGTGAAGGCATTTAAGTGGATCCCAAGCAAATTGAGGCTATAACTGATTGGCTTAGGCCTACAACAGTCACTGAAGTATGAAGTTTTCTGGGCCTAGCTGACTACTATAGGCATTTTGTGCAGGATTTTTCTAAGATAGTAGCTCCCCTAACCAAGTTAACTCGGAAGAATGTTCCATTCATTTAGACAGATGATTGAGATGAGAATTTCCAGAAGCTTAAGGAGTGTCTAACCACCACCCCTTTGTTGACATTACCAATGAGTGGTGAAGGATATACTGTGCACTGTGATGCCTCCAGAGTTGGCTTAGGGTGCGTTTTGATGTATAATGGAAAAGTAATGGCTTATGCTTCAAGGCAGCTAAAGAGGCATAAATAGAACTACCCCACCCATGATTTGGTAATGGTGGCTGTAGTCTTTGCACTAAATATCTGGAGATACTACATGTATGGCGAAGTGTGTGAGATATACACCGACCACAAGAGTTTGAAGTATATCTTCCAACAGAGGGATTTAAATTTGAGATAGAAGAGATGGATGGAGCTTCTGAAGGACTATGATTGTACCATCCAGTACCACCCTGGGAAGGCCAATGTAGTAGCAGATGCTTTGAGCAGAAAATCTTCTAGCAGCTTGGCGCACATATCAGCAAAGAAGAGACCGTTGATTCAGGAAGTACATGAGTTGATGGATCAAGGTCTGATCTTAGATCTTTCAGATGAGGGGGTATTATTGGCTCATTTTTCAGTGAGACTAGACCTGCGAGACAGAGTCAGAGTTTCCCAGCATAGAGACCAGCAATTGATGAAGATCATAAAAAGAGTATAGCATGGTAAAGGTAGTGAGTTTGGATTTACCAATGATGGCGCCCTTATGCAAGGTTCCAGGATATGTGTGCCCGACGTGAACAATCTCAGAAATGAAATCATGCGAGAGGCACACTATAAAATGTACAATGTCCACCCAGGCTCCACCAAGATGTACCATGATATGAAAGATAGCTATTGGTGGAATGGCATGAAGAGAGACATAGCAGACTTTGTGTCCAAGTGCTTGACTTGTTAGAAGGTGAAGGTTGAACACCAGAGGCCATCAGGGAAGCTGCAAGAGCTCCCTATCCTAGAATGGAAGTGGGAAATGATCACTATGGATTTTGTAACTTGGTTGCCTCATACCACGTGGGGATATGATTTGATATGGGTAATTGTAGATCGTCTGACTAAATCAGCTCATTTCTTGCCTATGAAAATCATATATTCTGTTGCACAGGACGCCCGGCTCTATGTTCAAGAAATAGTCAGATTGCATGGAGTTCCTACTTCTATAATATCTGACAGAGGGCCCCAGTTCACTTCTAGGTTTTGGAGGAAGCTGCAAGAGGCACTTGGCACGCAATTAAACTTTAGTACTGCCTTCCACCCTCAGACAGACAGGAAGTCCGAAAGGACAATCCAAACACTGGAAGACATGCTTCATATGTGTGTTTTGGACTTTGGAGGTCAATGGGATGATCAGCTACCCTTAGTGGAGTTTGCCTACAATAACAGTTATCATTCTAGCATAGGGATGGCACCCTATGAGGCGCTATATGGCAGAAAGTGTAGGTCTCCTTTGTGTTGGATGGAAATGAGAGAAGCGAAGGTGCAAGATGTAGACCTAGTGCAGTACACTTCAGAGATGGTTCCTTTAATCAAGGAACGATTGAAAATAGCTTTCAGTAGACAGAAGAGTTATGCAGATCCCAGACAGAGGGATGTGGAGTTTGTAGTAGGCGATTACGTATTCCTGAAGGTTTTTCCAATGAAGGGAGTCATGAGATTTGGGAAAAAGGTCAAGTTGACACCTCGATATATTAGACCTTTTAAGGTTACTGATAGAGTTGGAGCAGTTGCCTATTAGTTGGAGTTACCACCTAACCTTTCTCATGTTCATCTTGTATTTCACATCTCCATGCTCAGGAAATAAATGCCTGATCTTTCTCATGTGCTACAGTCGGGTATAGTAGAGCTGAAGGAAGACTTGACGTTTGAGGAGCAACCTATAACTATAGTGGACTACCAAGTGAGGCAACTAAGATCAAAACAGATCCCTATGGTTAAGGTTTGTGGAGGAGCCAGTTAGTAAAAGAGTGCACTTAGGAGTCAGAGTGGGACATGCATAGCAAGTACCCTTATCTGTTCAATGTGTAATTCTGTACTTTATTCTGCCTTGTGTAAAATTCAAGAACGAATTTTCTGTAAGGGGGAAAGAATATAACACCCCTAATTTTTAAATTTATTATTTTGTGGGTAAATATTAATATTTTATTTTATTTAAATTTTAGGAAATTATTTGAAATTTTTTAGATTTTAGAAATTGGGTTCGATTTTTCGAAAATATAAAATTTTGATGATTTTTAAAAATTAATTTAAAAACCACATGGCCTATATTTGGACTCAATGAATTTTTCTGAGTTTTCTAGAATTTTTTCGAAATTTTTGGGCCTCGTTTTTTATCCCAAAGCAAAGTAAAAATTCAAATTTTTGTATCCTGAATCGGATCGGCCAAATCGAACCAGATCGGATCGGACTGATCGAATCGGACCGGCCCACTTCCCTTTTCTTCTTCTCTTCTGAGCGTTCCCGATAACCCTCCTTCTCTCCTCGTTTTCTCTCTCTTCCCTCCACCCCTCGCTGGCCAGCCACCGCCCCAGCCTCCCCCACACGTCGGCTCACCTCCAGGCCACCTCTCGGCCGCTGGCCAACGCTCCAAGCTATCGGAAAAGTCGCGTGAAGTCCCCCCTATGCGCGTGTCACAGAGGGATAATTTTGCTAACCCAAAACCAGCTCCCCACACCGTGCGACACTTGTTCCTCCAACAAGTCAACCTCAAAGGCCCAAAGATCTCACAGCAACACTTCCCACACGCAAGGAAAAATAGCCAATCACAAGTAAACAGCCAAGAAACACAAGCAGCCCATACACATGCATAAACATACACGTAAAGAAAGGAAGAAGAAAGAGAAACACAATATGATACAAGGATGCTTTTCTTGTATTGCCAAGCTATACAATTACAAGTGTATTTGCTCTCAACTCTCACAAATGTGTAACTCACAATCTGCTAACAAATGAAGAGGGACAAAGCCCTTATATACACTACATGGCTATCCCCTAATGATGGCCAACATGTGGCTAAACTTTAAAATTTTTTATTTTCGATTTTCGATTTTATCAGTTCGGTTCGGTTCGGAACCGAACTGATCGTTTGCACACCCCTATCTGTCGCTGCATGTGCTTGGTGCACTGGTCCCATAAGGCGTCCCACTAACTCAAGTCCATACACACAATTAAGCCCCATGTGAAGCTTGCATGTCCCATGCAATATACGTCCCAATGCCTCAAGTCTCCTGCACACTTGTTGGTGTCATTTGAGGTAGCCAATAAGCAAAAAATTGGTGGACTTTCCGGGAGCAATTCTGATGGGGTAACACTCTCCCTCACTCAGTCTGGCAACGTCCCTGTTGCCTCAAGCCAATACCGCCTCACCACCTCTTCATGCTGCTATAGCTTCAACTCGTGTTCCCAACTAGTCTCTTCAGCTCCACGCGCCTTCCACTTGACCAGATACTCAGTGTAACCAGTATGGGTGCCCCAGGGAGGAACAACCCTGTGCACTACCACTTCCTTTAGCTCATGCTCCAGCGTGCTTGTCACTGTCACCGGTGCCCTCTTCGACTTATTCCTGGTTGGGTCTTCATGGTCAGCGTAGTATGGCTTCAAAAGACTAATGTGGAACACTGGATGGCACTCCAATTGTGCCGGCAATTTCACTCGGTAAGCTACCTTCCCAATGCACCTCTCAATAGGAAAGGGTTCCTCGTATTTTGTCAAGAGCCCCTTGTGCCGTTTGCCATGTGTTCGGTGAAACATCCTCACCAAAACCAAGTCACCCTCCTCAAATTCTAAATGTTTGTGCTTGGAATCAGCCCACTTTTTAATCTTCCTTGAAGCTCGGGCTAGAGAGGTTCTTGCTAGTTCCACCTGTTCCTTCCAATGCTTGGCAAATCGAAATGCAGCCGAGTTCGGACCTTTGTAGGAAATTACCACCGTGTGAGGGGTGAGTGGTTGCTGTCCCGTGGTAATCTCAAAGGGACTTGCTCCCGTCGCCTCACTCTTTTGCAAATTGTATGAAAATTGTGCCACATCCACTAGCTCGGGCCAATCCCGCTGGTTAGCACTTACAAAGTGCCTCAAGTAAAGCTCAAGCAAAGCATTTATGCGCTTCGTTTGCCCATCAGTTTGGGGATGAAAACTGGTGGAGAACCTCAGATCAGTCCCCATCAGTCTAAACAACTCTGTCCAGAACCTGCCGGTGAACCTCGCATCACGGTCACTTACTGTATCTCTCGGCAGTCCCCAATACTTCACTACCCCACAAAAATAGCTTGGCAGCCTCATTCGCATCAAATTGGGCTGGAGTGGGCATAAATATCGCGTATTTGCTGAGCCGGTCCACAACGACTATAATGTTGCCAAGGCCTCCCACCTTCGGCAATCCCACAATAAAATCCATGGAGATACTCTCCCATGGGCGGCTGGGAGTTGGAAGAGGTTCTAACAACCCCGCGGGCTTCCACTGTTCTGACTTATCCTGCTGGCACACTAGGCAAGTTTTGACAAACAACTGGATGTCATCTCCCATCTGTGCCCAATAATAACCTCGCTCAACAAGGGATTGGGTGCGCTGCGCACCAGGTTGGCCAGCCCACCGTGTTTCATGGCACTCCTGCATAACCTCTTTTCTCAAACAGCCCCACCTAGGCACAAACACTGAACCTCTTTTTGTCCTCAATAGCCCCTGGTCATCCTTCCAGAACCTCCTGGTCTTCCCTTGCCCCACCAGCTCCTCTATCAGTCTGGCTTGCAGATCGTGCTGGAGCCCCTCAACAATGCGCTCCAGCAGCCCAGGAGTAGGCTGCGCACTGGTGGCTGCTAATTCCACCTTCCGACTCAAGGCATCAGCTACAAGGTTTGCTTTCTCGGGCTTGTACTCCATTACAAAATCAAACTCTCCCAAGAATGCCTGCCACCTTGCTTGCTTCGGTGATAACTTTCGCAGTGTGAGAAAATAACTCGTAGCCACATTGTCCGTCTTTACGGTAAATTTGCTGCCTAACAGGTAGTGACGCCATGTCCGAATGTAGTGGACAACGACAATCATTTCCTTCTCCTGAATTATATACCGCCACTCGGTATCATTCAGCTTCCTGCTCTCAAAAGCTATCGGGTGTCGATTCTACATGATTACTCCCCCGATGGCAAAGTCAGACGCGTCGGTCTAAACCTCAAATGGTGCAGAGTAGTCCGGCAAACTGAGCATTGGCTCCTCCTGCAATGCGCTCTTTAGCTGTTCAAAGGCGTGCTGGGCTTTTCCATCCTAACACCATGGCTTCTCTTTTTTCAGTAGGTCAGTCAGGGGCACAGCAATATGAGAATAGCCCCTGATGAATCTCCGATAATAATTGGCCATGCCTAGAAAAGATCTCAAATCGGGCACTCTTTTGGGCGGCTCCCATTCTTCGATTGCCTTAATTTTTGCTCGGTCCATTCTGATCTCTCCATTCCCCACAACATGACCCAAAAATGCAACCTGTTGTTGCGCAAACTCGTACTTTTCTTCCTTGACAAAGAGGTGATTCTCTCTCAATTTTTGGAAGACAAGGCGCAAGTGCTCTAGGTGCTCCTCCAATGTCTTGCTATACACAATAATGTCATCGAAATACACAGCAACAAAATTATTAAGGAAAGAGTGAAATACCTTGTTCATCAAAGTGCAAAACGTTGCGGGGCATTGGTGAGTCCAAATGGCATAACTCGGAACTCGTAAGATCCGTAACAGGTAACACAAGCTGTCTTCGATTCGTCACCCCCGGCAATACGAACTTGATAATACCCGGACCTCAAGTCCAATTTGGAAAACCATTGCGCTTCATCTAACCGATCAAACAAATCACCGATATGTAGAATGGGATACTTATTCTTTACGGTAACTTTGTTCAATGCCCGATAATCTATACACATTTTCAAACTGCCATCCTTCTTCCTTTGGAACAAAACAAGCGCACCAAAAGGAGCCTTAGAAGGCTGAATAAATCCCGCATCCAGCAGGTCCCTCAGTTTCAGCTTTAACTCTTCTAACTCCGGAGGCGCCATTCTATATGGCACACCACTTGGTGGATTGGCGCCAGGTAGCAGCTCAATCACATGGTCAACTTCCCTCTTGGGAGGCAATTGTTTCGGTAATTCGCTGGGCATCACATCTCCAAATTCACGCAACACACACTGCACTGCACTGGGCACTTCCACAACCTACTTAACCTCTTCAGCATGTAAAGCCACTAGAAAAGTAGGTTCACACTTCCTCACACCCTTGGCCAGCTGCAAAGCCGACAAGGTACTGCCCCCTACCTTCCTTTTCAACGGCACCATGGAAGCACTCCCATTCTCAACAATGCATAGGCTGTTTGCAAACGGAATGGGGATGGCCTTCACCTTGTCCATAAAATCCATTCCCAACACACAAGCATAGTCATCCGTTGCAACAATAGAAAAATTTATGGAACCAGTCCACTCACCTATTTTCACCACAATGTTGCTTGCCACACCATGCGTTGTAGTAGGAGCAGAATTTACAGCCTTCAGCCAACCCTTTTGTTTTTGGTATGCCATGCCCAACCTCTGTGCTTCTTCAAGCCTCAGAAAATTATCCGTAGCTCCAGTATCCACCAAGGCCTGAACCTCATTCTGCCCAACCTGAAGCTGTGTAAACAACCTGCCTTTGTTGGCCAACTGAACCTCAGCCTGCTTGCCTTTCTCAATAGCGCCTAGTTGCATGGAACCCATGCTGGATCCCTCTTGACGTGGTGGAGGGTCTTCTTTTTCCACAACCCTCACATCCAAGGCCTCATTCTTCGGATAGTCCCTTTCCCTATGCGGCCCTTGGCAGTTATAGCACCACAAGGGAGGTCTTTCGGATGTGTTGTCATTCTTCCCAAACTTCTTGAACTTATCGTCCCAATTTCTCTTCTTTCCATTCCACGGTTTCTTGCCCCCATTGCCCTCCTTTGGTCCATCTTTGGAACCTTCCTTGCTGCCACTTTTTTCTCCCCCACTCTTGCTCTTGCCATCCTTGTTTTTAGCTTTATCGTTCCTCTTGTATTCCACCAAGGATTCAGCAATGGTGATAGAGGTAACAAGATTTGGAGCTCCACGCCTCTCTATTTCGAGTCTCACCCATGCTTGGAGTCCATCTTTGAAGAAGAACAATAGTTCTTGGTCCAGATATTCGGGAATTTCCAACAACACTTCAGAAAATTCTTTCACATACTCCCTTATTGTGCTACGCTGTGTAAGTCTCCTCAACTTGGCCCTTGCCTCATCCGCGGCATTTTCTGGGTAAAACTGCTTCTTGAGTTCACGCTTAAACTTCTTCCACGTCTTAATGCAACACGTCCCTTTCTCCATATCAAGCATCCTTTGACGCCACCAAACCATGGCACTTTCAGCCAAGAAAAGTGGAGCGTTATTCACTTTGCGGGAATCTTCCTCCACTCCTAGGGCTCAGAAGTATTGATCCAATGCCCATAGAAAATTGTCTATCTCCCGTGCGTTCCTAGCACCCTTGAACACACCAGGCTTAGGTACATCCACCCTAGCCGAAGAAGGTGTGAGAGTTGGGTTGGTCCCTCCCCCTTGGGCCACCAATCGCTTCAACAATACAAACTCATCCTTGATCTTCTCTACTTCTTCCTTCAACAGCCGGTTCTCTTCTTGGACAGCAGATAACTCTTCGGCATGAGAGATTTTGAGGGCTTCATTCTCACTTGTTAACCTCTCAAGGGTGACATTAATGGCAGCTTGTAGCTCCGTGCGAGTATCATCTAACCCTTCTCCAAGCTCCACCAAACATTTGTCTAAGTCCTCAAACTTGTCATCCCCAGTCATCAAGTGGTTCTTTATTTTGTCCAGCCTAGCTTCCATGTCCCCTAGCTCATCTCTCGCACGAGAAGGGTCCCTAGGCCTAGTTTGGCCCTTCCTTCTCCCATGTCCAGTCTGCTCCTCTACCACCGAAGGACCAGCAGCTTGCTCTTGGTTACCTTGATCAGCCATTGTTGCTTAAGCACTCCACCGAATGCTCTGATACCAACTGTCACGGAGGGACAGTTTTGCTAACCTAAAATCAGCTCCCCACACCGTGTGGCACTTGTTCCTCCAACAAGTCAGCCTCAAAGGCCCAAAGATCTCACGGCAACACTTCCCACATGTAAGGAAAAATATCCAATCACAAATAAACAGCCAAGAAACACAAGTAGCCCATACACATGCATAAACATACACGTAAAGAAAGGAAGAAGAAAGAGAAACACAATCTGATACAAGGATGCTTTTCTTGTATTGCCAAGCTATACAATTACAAGTGTATTTGCTCTCAACTCTCACAAATGTGTAACTCATAATCTGTTATCAAATGAAGAGGGACAAAGCCCTTATATACACTACATGGCTATCCCCTAATGATGGCCAACATGTGGCTAAACTTGAAACAATTCAAATGACACTCATGATGACTCCATTGGGCAGCAAAGGCTGATGGTGGACAAGAGGATGAAGCTGGTTGTGCCACCTAGCAGTCCCTAGGCGGGAAGTGGCCAAGCATGGGAAAAATTGGAATGGCAAGTGGCTGGGTCCCGCCACTAAGGCTCCATATGGGCGGGACACTTCCTTCCTTGTGGTTTCACGTTGCATGGCAGAAGCTGCTGCCCATGCACGTAGCCAATCTACATGTGATGGCCACTCCCAATTCCCTCCATGCTCTGCACTACACCTGGCTTATTTTCCTTCCCACACGCCCGTGCATTCTGAAGTGTCCATGTTCCCTTCTGCCGCTGCATGTGCTTGGCGAACTGTTCCCATAAGGCGTCCCACTAACTCAAGTCCATACACACAATTAAGCCCCACGTGAAAGCTTGCATGTCCCATGCAATATACGTCCCAATGCTTCAAGTCTCCTGCACACTTGTTGGTGTCATCTGAGGTAGCCAATAAGAAGAAAATTGGTGGACTTTCCGGGAGCAATTCTGATGGGGTAACACGGGCGCGTCGTTTCGTCTTCCTGAGCTGATTTCGATCGATCCAGCCACCAATCGAATCGATTTTTGTGTCAAAACCCATCTACACCTCGAGAGCTTTCCATAGACACTAAAAACACCAAAATCTATCGAACGGTTTACCCAATTTTTGTCCGAGAAGTTTTAACCCATTTCGACTTTTGGGCTAAATTTCTCGCAAACCGTTAACCCCACGAGAAAACCGAGAGTACCAGAGTGCTCCACTCGTCAAGAGTTTCGCGGTAATACCAATTTCAAAATTTTCCGACACCGTTTTTCAGTGAGTCTTGCGAAACTTCGTAGTATTTTTTCGAGCACTAAATGAGCTTAGAAAATTCCGTAAAAATTATAGACTAACGCTCGTGTTGTGGGCTTCGTGTAAGTACCTTCAATTCGCAGAAATTCAACGGTTGCCCGGATCTGTAAATTTCAGGCCGGGCAAACAGGCTACCGAAAAGGTCTTAGAATTGGGTTGAGATTTTGGCTACCCCACCATTTTAATATGTACCGAGCACGTTCCCAGGGTCAAAATCGGCATAGGTAAACCCAAACCTTACTTTTTCTTAATTATCTAGTGCTTGAATTGGATTAAAAATCCATAAAATATTCGTGGTAGCTTAGAAAATTAAAATTCCTTTTGCATTAGCTTAGTAATATTGCTAAGGACCGCGGGGCAAAGTTTTAGAATTTTTAGAGCCCATTTTGGTAGTTTTTACAAAAGGGTTAATTATAAGGACTAAATTGTAATTTTTCATATTGTGATTATTGACTGTTTGGATGGGCCCAGAAGGGGTTATGTGATGTGATTGAGTTGTGGATATGTGATTGTTGGATATAGAAGTGCATTTTGAGCCCTTTTGCAGGTTGGATATGTCCTAGGTATAAGAGAGACTCTGCCGAATTTTCAGCACGACTTAGGACATCTTTGATCTTTTCTTAGTTTATATTGAGTCAAATATATTAAATAATTATAATAAAATTATCAGGTAAGCCGGGACAACCTTTCTCCTCTACTCAGCCTCCACAGTGATCTCAATTTAAGTCTGTGAGTAAAATATTAATTTTAATTATAATTTCGATATTATTATATGTTCAAGCATGCTCATGCATCATTTGTAAATATGTATCTATGTAGTTAAATACTAGGCATATTTTATATTGCATTTATAATTGTTGAAGTGCTATGGATGTTGTTTGTGGTAATTTGGAGCAGTGTGTGTGCGTGGCGTGCGTGTGGTATGGTATTGGTTATGGACAAGACGGGTAGACATGGCTTAAGAGACACTCGCTGGGACTCGATCCTTCACGGTAGACACGGCTTGAGAGACACTTGTTGGGACCTCGCACTTGGTTTATAAAGCAAAATTCTGACTTGAGAGACACTCGCTGGCAGAGGTTGGATTAAGAGGGCTGTATACGGGATCAGCTCCTATATATGTATTGCTTGACAGTGAGGGGTGTGTGAGTGCTCTAAATTACCTTTTTGCTATTATGATATGAATTGTATGAAAATTATAAAGATGTTGTATATCACTCTACAGGGTGCATTAACTTTAGATAGCTATAGAGATTATGATTAAAATTGGTATTTTACTTTTGGAGTCGAACGCTCACTCCTGTTCATCTATTTTTCTAGGCTACAGGAGGATTATTTATTGCGGCTAACCTGCTCTTCTTCTTCGCAGGTCCATTAATAGTATTTAATGTATTTTGTACAATTAAGTTAAATTTTAGACTCCGCATGTGTTAGAAGCACTTATTTTTATTTTGGACCTGTATTATAAAAGTTATGTTGGACTTATAAAATTATTAACTGTATGCATGATAGAATTGGATGAGGGAGCTGAGCTCCCATTTGAGTAATGACATTTTGATTATGTGGAGAGTGACCTGAGCTCCCCAATTTATTATATATTGTGTTTACAGGTTGAGCGAGTAAAAAACTCTCCGTTGAATGGTCCATTTTATAACCGGACTCTGTCGGGTCGAATTCTTGAAATTGGGCTGGCCCAGGTCCTAGTGCCGGTTCGGCCCATAGGTTGAGTCGTGACAATGACTTTCTGTTTTTGAAAAATGAAAGTAATTTTCCTTAAAAATGACTTAATTTTTCTTTAACCAGAAAACATTTTTCATTAATCAATTTTTCTAAATGTCTCAAAATACTAGAAAATATAAAAAATATTTTTCCGAAAAATACAAAAAATCGAATCGAATATTTTGATTTCAAAATTAGAATTGAATCATATGGTCTTTTGGTTTTAATTTGGCTTTAGTTTTATTTTCGATCTTTGTTTTGTTTTTTATTTAACTCGTTTCTTATTAAATTCAATTATCAAAATTTTTTGATAAAATTATTATTTAATCTCTTTATTTAATAAAATTAACTATTTCATCTTCCTATTTTAAAAAATATATTATTTAATATCTATATTTTTTATTTCGTATTCTCAATAATTCATTTGTCAAATTTCTGTCAATTAATATATTTAAAAGAAAGATAAACTATTATTATTACACGAATTAAATAATTCAAAGCTTAAAAGTTAAAGGGACTATATATCTATATATATATATATATATATATATATATATATATATATATATATCTCTTAAAATGATAAGGTCCGAGTGACTTTAAAACAAACCATGCATAGAAGAACAAAAGCCCTGCATGTTGATTGAGCAGCAAGCAAACACGTTAACAACATAAAGTTTTGAACCCATGAAGGGTTGGCCGAATGGTAATATATAGTTGTGCCTTACATTTGAACATAAATTCGAGTAGAAGAGTCGCCATTCATTAGAGAATTTTAATATAATTACATTAGAATCCAAAGAAATTAGCCTTCTATCTAAACAATTCTTTATCCCAACTAAACAATTCTTTAGATGGTTGTCACTTGTTAAGTTATGATTTTTGGAACCAATTATCTCAAATGGTTGCCGCATTTATCTCATCCCCACCCTATGAAGTATATAAGCTGCCGACTGCTTAAGGCTAATTTCTTATTTTGTGATAGAAATGTGTGATTTACATCTTACTTTGCTTTGTCCTTATTCCATTACATATTAAAACATCATCTGTATAACCAATGTGCTTTAATTCAGTAATATTAGAATCATTTCTAAAACTATAAAATTTTAAATTTGAACCATAGTTAAAATCATTTATATAAAAGAAAAATTATGCGTTCAAGATAACTCATTTGATTTAAAGCTTAAGTTTGTAAGCAAGAGTTTTGCAGTAAATAATATTCAATAGATTTTGAAGCCTAAATAAATATAAGTAAATCTTATTTTGTATTGAAATATTTAATTAATAAATAAAAAAATTTAAAATTTAAACTCCTAACTTTTTAATATAAGAAAAATTAATACTATATTAAAAAATTATTCAATTTAAAAATTTAAATTTAAGTGAAACCTCTAAGAATAGTCTTATATGATTGAACAACAATGATAACTCGTGGAAGTCTTACTTGCATATATGCCTGAAAAGTCGCATACCCTTCTTAACCAATTTGGCTTTGCACAAGTAAGCCACTCAAACCAAATCAAAAGGTCCCTTCACAGTTCTCGCTCGCTAAAGGCTCGTTTGGTATTAAATTTCAGAGTTAAAAATGTATTTTTTTAAATATTATTAAAAATTATTTATATTATTATTATTTTTTAAATGGCTCGAAAATTTTCATCCGTCCAGGAGCAAGAGAGAGATACAATGGAAATCAACACCAACCCATACCTTATTTGCTACCCATTAATCAACTAACTCAGTATTTTTGTCTCTTCTTTGGGAGTTGTTGCGAGCAAGCAATTAGCGGTGCAGATTTTACAAGGCCAATTTGTAGTCTATCATGCTTCTAGCTAGCCATGATGGCTTTGATTCACATCATAGTTATTGCTATAATATTTTTGCAATGATCAACTTGATTTTTGCAATGCGGGCAACATCTTTCTTATTAAAATTTATTAAACATATTTATTTATTATTGATTTTTAATATGTTTAAATTTAAATCCTAAAATTTTGAATCCAAAATCATAAAAACCTTAAATTCTTGAGTATAAAAATTTAAACTTTAAAATTTTAAACTCTAAACCTTAAAAGTCTAAATTCTAAATAGAGTTTAGAATTTAATCTTTTAAGATTTTGAGTTTGAAATTTTTAAAATTTAAAATTTTAAGATTAATTGAGATAGTTGAGATGTGTTATTGTTGAGGGAAGGAGCATTACTCTAAATATTCGAGGTTAGATTCTTACAGAAATTATAGTAGCTGGATCCTTGGAATTATTGAAGGCTGTCGGACCCAAAAACAAATCAGAAATGGCTGTTTCTGCTTAGAAAATGGACGGTTGGAAATATTTTTGCGGAAGGGAAAGGGGATGGAAATATCTCATTCCCAGGGTAAATTGGCATTTCTTCAGACGGCAGTTACATCAATCAATTTGTGAAAGTTGGTGGAGAGAACTGCATGCTGAGATGACCGACTAAAATACAGAAATTTAAACCAGTTGAAACGTTCAAATTCCTGTTCCACGGCTAGATTTTGAGATTCAAACATTTAAAAAATGTGGAAATCTCATGAAAATCGGTTGAATGAACAGAGCTTGAAAATTTTGATTTGCCTATCATCTCTCACAAAATCCCAAATAATGAAATTTTATAGAGTAATTATCGACTTGTCAACCTCAATATATATATATATATATATATATGTTTTAACGGAGATTTAAAAGAAAGCAGAGGGAGGATATTTGAGTAATTTGGGAAAATTTCACATCTTGCCATCTTGGGTCGCAGATGCACTTGAGCAGTTGGTCCATCTTGGGGATGGCCTCTCCGTATATAAATACCTTCTCCTCCAACCTTTCTTTCATAGGATAAGAATTAGAGTACGTCTTCCTTTCATCTACAATCCCGAACAACCCCTCTCCTATCTCTCTCTCCATTTCTTCACCTAACCCGCCAGTATACCAAAGAGTATCTTCACTTCTTCACAATTCGGCTTTTCCCACCTATATATATTCCATACATTCTGATAGTTTCTTGGGAAACAAGCTGAGTTTCAAGAATTTCTCTTTCAAGTATTGTTTCTCTCAATACTTCTTTGGACACCATTTACGTTTAAAACATTCTTTGTTTGTAGTTGTAAGTCTGTTCTATACTAGAACATGAACACTATGATCTCTTCACTAAAGCACTCGCACTCCACTTTCACTTCTTCTGATTTCCTACCAAGAAAGCGTTCAGCTGTTAAACTTCAGTTCTCTCCACTACACATTATTCCGAATTCGCAAAAAGGCCATAACTTTGTCCCTTCATTGACTTCTGAGAAGCCACTTCACATTTCTTCGGTTGAGAACTTTTCTCTTTCTGCAAAACCGGAACAAAAGAAGCCAGTGACGGTTTGCAATGCTTATGAAGCTGAACGGTCGCGGCCATTGGACATGAACATAGAACTTCCGGATAAGCAGGCAGCACAGAAGATCAAGATTGGGATATACTTTGCCACTTGGTGGGCTTTGAATGTGGTGTTCAATATTTATAACAAGAAGGTCTTGAATGCTTTCCCTTATCCTTGGCTCACTTCTACGCTCTCGCTTGCTTGTGGGTCTCTCATGATGCTGATTTCTTGGGCCACGAGGGTCGCTGATGCCCCGAAAACTGATTTCGAGTTTTGGAAGACTCTGTTTCCTGTAAGTAATTTGAAGTTCTTCTGGATTTAATTCCCCTTGTTTATTGTCACTTACGATTAATGCTATTTGACCTAGTTGAGAAAAGCTATTAATTTATCCATAGCAATGCAAAACTGAAGATGACAATTGTAGCAAAATCTAGGAAGAAAAACAGGGGATTTGAGTTTTCTGGAGTTCCGATTTAGTATTTTTCTTTTTGGATTTCTTTGTTTAGGTTGCGGTAGCTCATACAATTGGGCATGTGGCTGCAACTGTGAGCATGTCTAAAGTTGCAGTGTCATTCACTCATATCATCAAGAGCGGCGAGCCTGCTTTCAGTGTTCTGGTGTCAAGGTTTCTATTGGGTGAGACATTCCCTGTGCCAGTTTATCTATCACTTGCGCCAATTATTGGAGGTTGCGCTCTAGCAGCTGTTACTGAGCTCAATTTCAACATGACTGGTCAGAACACTTGCTTCAATTAATGATAGACTTAACATTTTCTAGTGGATTTTAGTATTTGAGATGTAAATTATGTTGGTTTCTATCTCAGGGTTTATGGGGGCTATGATCTCGAATTTGGCATTTGTGTTTCGAAACATATTCTCGAAGAAGGGGATGAAGGGCAACTCTGTTAGTGGGATGAACTACTATGCTTGTTTATCTATGTTGTCTCTGTTGATCCTTACGCCTTTTGCAATAGCTATGGAGGGCCCTCAGATGTGGGCTGCTGGCTGGCAAAATGCTCTTGCTCAAATTGGACCCAATTTTGTTTGGTAATTACTATATCCTACTTTCATGGGGTTCTCTTTATGCTTTACATGCCCTTAATTACACATTTGGATATTCTAGAATCAGTTGGTAGATATGTTAAATAATTTGAGTTATTACATCTCATTCATTACAGTTTAGGACTTTATCTGAAATTTGAAGCTGTAAATAATCCACTGGAAATTACATTTCAGAACATGGCAACAAAATTTAAAACATGATAAACAGACTCTTAAAGCCAATATATGTCTGCTTGAGGAGTTAAACCGAAGTGGGGGATGGGGGATAGAGAATTTAATTCACTGGAGATGAAATTACTTGATTCATTTGTTAAATTGCTGCTTGGTTGGTTCATATGCTGAGTTATAAATCATCATCTGCTTATTATAGTTCTGAGTAAGTGAATATGGAGGTTTGTTAAAGTGGAAGTGGAATTCTTTATCATTAGCTAGCCTTCTTGTACAATGTTTTTTTTTTTTTTTTTTTTTTTTCCTTTTTGTCTTGAGACTCAAACACGAGACCTTACAGCCTTGTAGACAACTCCAATACCACTAAGTTAAAACTCGTTGGTTCTTGGCTTCTTGTATAGATTATTTAAAGCACTACTAGTTTGGTTTTTGGGTCTATGATGGTAATTTGCATGTTATTGACACTGATAAGTATCTATGTTTGTGTCTTTAAATATATCACTTAAATATTCTATAATGATTTTAACAAGTCATTCAACTTCTAAGATCTTTCAATATATGTCTCTTGAGAAAATTTAAAAGAAAAAGGTCTCATGAGAGGCACTTTTATTCCTCTCTTCTGCTTGGTTGTAAATAATTGAATGGTTTTTATTATTTTGTGGTTTTGATCGAGTTCAAAATAATGTTAAGAAAATTTCTGTTGCTTGGAATTGGCAGGTGGGTGGCGGCGCAGAGTATTTTCTATCAGCTATATAATCAAGTTTCATACATGTCTCTTGATCAAATCTCTCCGTTGACATTTAGCATTGGAAACACAATGAAGCGGATATCCGTCATAGTCTCCTCCATCATCATCTTCCACACCCCTGTCCAACCTTTCAATGCCCTTGGAGCTGCCATAGCGATCCTTGGCACATTCCTGTATTCGCAGGTATATTCTCATCAGTATGCACGTTCAAAGTTTGACAGTCAGAAGGGTTGGTGTTTATTTTGGGCTTGGGTTGTGGGGGGGGGGGGGCCAAACACTTTTAAACATGCCTGGTCAAATTTGCTTTTCTTGTGCCACTTGTTCGTATGAAGACAAAAATCTTACAAATAGGCTTTCAGTCTTCTTTGGGGACCCTAAATAGAAGGGAAAAATGTAGAATCAAACCCTTTTCTTGGGAGGGGTAAGATATTTGAACTATCACTCTTTTGTATAGTTACTTAAAGGCCTCAGGAATTAAGTGAGTGCAGGGCTTGGTTCTCCATGATTGTAGAATAGATTTGATTATACCGAGTGTATAATGGAATTGTTGAAAGTTTGGAAACTGTAATATAAGCATATTTGATTGTCATGTGGCACTGATTTGGTTATGCCCCTTCTTCGATTTTTGCATTAGTGGAAGTATTACAATTTGTGTTAGAAAGATTGATTGTTTGAGCATTTCTAACATTATTCTGATTTCTGATAAATACTTGAGCAGGCAAAGCAGTGAAGAATCAAGAATTCCAAGGTTGTGATGTAAACATTAGACAATGGAAGAGTTAGAATGAAGATGCTGAGTTTGATCGGAATGATTGGCGGTGGCTTTTGACAGAAAAAATTGGCGATGGCTTTCGTTAACAATCTCTGATGATGGCCTTTAGACTATCAAAGGGAATCAGCCTTGCTAAGACGGTTAACAGCTGCTTCTTTTTCAAGATCCTCGCTAGCATTCTGCAGAGTAATCTTATAATTGCCCTCGACAAAGTAGGTTGCAGTTTCATTTCCTCTGTATAATGTCTGCATAGTCAATAAAGAAAATATTGGAGACCTTGTTTTGATGCAAAAATACAATAAAGCAAGCAATTTCTTGACTGATATGATTTCATTATGTACGTACATTTAAAAAAGCTATCATCCACTATGTAAGGGGCAAAAGAGAGGAAAGCTAAAAATAAAGGAACACACCTTACTTTCAGTAACACTTTAATACTCTGCAATCTGCATCCCATGATCAACAGTACTTTTCTACCACCAAATTGATTTTCCAACTAATCAATCAAGTGTGCTTCATAGATCCTGTTAAGAGGAGTAGAACAGTGGCATGAATGAAGAGCAAATATCACATGAACATGTTGCATTGAAATGTGATGAATCTGTACTTGCAAATGCTTGCTTATATAATGACATTTCCAATACAGTACTCAGCAAAGCTAAGCTAGATATTTCTTAGACTACTAGATCCTGGAAATTCGTCCAATTTTCTTTCAAGAATAGAGATCAACTCCTGAGCCTTACATTTCTCTAAATTAAACAGTTTTCTTGATCTGACAAATGGTGTCCAAAAGCTTCCTTGGTGCTCTGATTATTAAGAAATATCAGATACGAACAACTAGAAGTTTGGAGACTGAATGTCTAATTCAACAATAATATGCAAAGAATTATAAGTTATATTATCTGTAGAGACCACTCGACTCTTTTTCAATGGCTAATATTGCAGCTTCATTTGATTCCATGGGACCTTCGGAAAGCTATAAACATAACTAGGTCTCCATTACTGTTCTTCAGAACTCCCCACTTTCCAGAAGACCACAGAGTACCCAAAGATAGCCGTCTACGTTTCGTTTCAGTAAAGAATCATTAGGTGGTTTCCAGAAAACAACAAACCTTTTCCCAGCTCTTGAAACCTTCCTACAACATGCAGAGGTTAAAAAAATCCTAGTTCTTGAAAAGAAGCTTCCTACGAAATTGATTGATTAACTACTATGATTGGGAGAACTACTATCACTGCATCAGGATATCGCTATTTTTGATACCACCTGATACAGATTGAATTCTAATTCTAATTCAATCCAATATCTGCTTGGTATCTGGGAATTTAATAGAAAGTGATAGAAATAAGAAACAGAAAGAAAGAGGAGAGATAAAGAAAGAATTAAGAGAGAGTGTTACCAATCCTTGTGGAGAAATGGCAAATTCATGTTTCCCTTTGGAATGGGATTGGTACAGAACTGGTTATATGTTTTTGGAGGTTCTCATAATATGCCTGGTCCTGAAGGGACATGAAATTAAACTTTTCCAGCATCAGTCGATTTAACTGTAGATCTTTGTGCAGAAAAAGGGGAGGAGGAATTAAAGACTTCCCTGGCCCAGCGAATACTGGGTTGCTGAACTTTGAAAGGTGCTATTTTTTACCATTTAGCTAATAAGCTATTTTATTTCTTAAAAATTTGTCAATTTCTCAATGAATTTTTCCTTTGATTGATGTTATTGTCCTGGTAAAACATGGTTTATAAATAGTCGAGACGACATGGAAATCTATCAATGAGAGTCATGAGTAAATATTAGACAAAATATGCCTCGTTTTTTTTTTTCCGATAAATATGCCTGGCTTTTAACAGTAATGAAATCCCACATTGCATTGTGATATAACTTTGATTGCCTTGCTTTTCAGGTCAATAAGTCAATAAATAATTCATTTCATGTTCTGTTTCTGATTTTTAATCCTTTTTTTTTCTAATTTCATTGTTTTTTCTTCTTCGTTAACATTACATCACTATCTCTCTCATTTACGTTTTGCTTGGGTTATTGTTCAGGAAAGCGTTATATTTATTGATGGCTAGGTATGTTTTAGCAAGATTCCAATTTACAATGTGATTTTTGGTTCTTTTCACGATTTACTTGTGTCTAGCCTGATGCTACACGCCTAAATGACATGAAGTAAAGTGTTAGTGTATGTGCACCGTAATTAATGTGTTAGTTGTAAGTGTGATCACTTAATTAGATGTATATATATTTTGTTATTAATAACGGCTATTTTATCTATAATATTCATGTTAATTATAATGAATAACAACTAATAAAGATAAAGTCCGTGGACTTATATACATACTAGTGAAAATTATAACATAGTTATAATTATGAGATTCCGACTGGATTATAGCATTATTTCAAAAATACTTCTGGTTAATGTTACATCAAAACTAGACATTGATATAACTGTTAAAACAAGTATACGTTGCATTCTTTTCTTTATGAAAGAAAGCAGTAATTCTCATTAAGCTGAGGTATATGAGATATCTAAAATCAATGTGTAAACACTTGTGGTAATAAGTTCACTGAACTAACCCACACGAGAATTCCATATGGAAGTTTACTTGTGTCTATAGAAAAACTCGTGTGACAGTCCTGTAAGTGATTCTTAGACTTGAGACATTAAGTTACTTATATAGGAATTACTATGTTTTCATTCTATATAAGGATAATAAATGTGACAGCTGTTGAATATAGTAGGAACTATATGGATATATTTAATTGTCAAAATAAAATTCATCACCCTAGGTAATTAGAAAAAATATTTTAATTATTCTTGGTCAGTATGATTGTTAAATCCTTAAGCAAAATAAAATTATTAAATTCTTACGCAAGGTAAAATAAGATTGAAACCTTATTTAATTAATCAATCACACTGGAAGGATAAAAATGATTTATACATAGTAGACACATTCCATGCATTAGTGTATAAATCGAAATATTATGATAAAGGGATATTAATTACACTGATAGACTTATTATATAAATGTTAGTCAAATCACTTTGATAAGTTCTAATATTTAGATAGTCATTGCATGTCAATGCTATAAATATAATTAATTAATTATGAATTGATGATAAAATTAAAGTGCTAATTTCATTTAATTATATTTGTTGTTAACATATTAGGAATCTAATGGGTCACATACATAAAAACTGAAAATGACGAATTAAATTGGGTTATCAAGTTGGATTTGATTAAAATAAAATAAAATAATTCTAGAAGCTTGGGACTAAAGCATAAATTGTATTTAGACTGCTTAATATCCTAATAATTAAGTGTAGACTTAATTTAAAGTTTTAATAATTGTAGGAATTAATTATGTGAATTTTAATTTTTATAGAAGTCAATTTATAATTAATAAATGAAAGGAATGTCGGGTTAATTAAGGGAACATTCGAAGGGTGCATCCCTTCTTCCCTGGACTTTGGTTTCTTCCAACTACTAGCAATCAGATTCTTAATTGATACTTGGCCTTTCTTTATATTCAACAACCTCCCCCCTTCTTTTCTATAACCAACCCAACCTTTATGTGTGCTTTAAACCTCATTCTCCTTCCATCATCTCTACCCTACAAAACACAGCATTTACTCTTGCCTATCCTTTTATGGATTTCAATGTTAATGAGCTCATCACAAAAGCACAACATCTTAACTATGGAGACAATGTCCTTCAACTCATTACAGAGAATGACCTTACCTACCACACCCAATGTTGCACATTGGTTAGTAAGATCATATCCCACAAAACCTTTACTGCTAACACTATTAAGGCCATCTTCAGAAAGTCTTGGCATTTATGTCAGGGCTTTCGTATCACCAACCTATTTGTTTTCATATTTGAGCATGAAATAGATGCAACTTATGTCTTTACCAACAAACCATGGATAGTGCAAAATCAATGCATTTCTTTACAAGAATGGCCACCAGACAAAGCCATTGACGAGATCATATTTGACAAGTCACCATTCTAGGTCCACGTACATGGACTTCCTCTGAACCAAATGAACAGTGTGAATGTGAAGATGATTAGCAACTTCATTGGTGAGTTTCTAGAGGCTGATCTAAGCCAAGATGGAGTAGTAGGAGTCCCACACTTCCTTCGAATCAGGTCTAATATGTCCATTAACAAGCCTTTTGCAACTGGCTTTCATAATTAAAAAGAGAATGGAACACTCCACTAGGTAATATTTCTATTTTAAAGGCTCCCAGATATCTGCAACACATGTGGAATGATGGGTCACATAAACAGAATTTGTGCAGTTGTGTAAATCAATGAAGAAATGGACACATGATAATCATCCAAGCAGAATTATAGACCATGGCTTCGAGCGCCAACCTGGCCAAAAGTCCATAACTTTGTCTTCAAAACTGCAATGAATCCACCACCTTCTACCCAATAACACAAAATTCAAAGACCATCTTTATTACAACCATCAGCATTTTATTCATCCCCATCCCAGTCTCTTACCTAAAGTTCCATTCAATCAGATACTCACTCGATCACAAATACCATACCCATACTTTTTTCACAGAAGCAACCTCTCTTCACTAATCTAGTACTCAATCTCTATGTCAATCTTGCAAATTTGACCTACTCACAATTTTCAAGTCTCAATAACCTAACTGTTAATCCCTTTGCTCCATCAAAACCATGTGACAATCATGTCGCATCATTGGAGCCACCTCTCTTGTGAGTGATTGTTGCCCCTGCTTCGCCGAAATTATCCTAGCTACTAGACCCTCAGCCTACCTCCAAAACCCCTCCTATTTTAAGCCTAACTATAGAAGATCAACCCAATAATCTGGCCACTTTCCTTCTTGGTGAAAATTCTTAAACTGCAACATCGAATACTGTGTTGTCCCTAGAGCCCCAAAATACTGCAAAGTCAAACCTTATCCCCTTAAATCATATTGTTGCCCTATATAAAGATTATCTTAACTCTTGTGGGATAAAAGATGTAGACACAGACAAACTTTTTGAGGAATTCCCCTTCCTCCCTCACTATTTTTAGTAAGCTACTTTTAATTTGGTTGTAGGTCCTTACTCAGGATCATTGAAAGCGGTGTCTTAGAATAAAAAAGATAATCTGGTTTGTTCCAAACACATCCAAAGCCCACTAGGCTACACAAGAGTTGTTCCTAGCCAAAGCCCATTACCAACCCAAACCAAACAGTCGCTCCACACTGAACTCACATCAGCCCTACCGAACAACTTATCTTCCTAAGCTCATAAACTGATAAATCTGAAGCCCATTTCCCAATAGAACCTACGCAAACAGGACATGACAGTTTGTGGTCCTTTATCTATAACTCCCCATTATCTTGGCCTTGAAGACTTTATGTCTTTCGATGACTTAGTTCATCTTGCTGTAAGCATTTTCAAGCCTAAACCAAAATAAAATGACCAGCACCCCCCCCCCCCCCAACACAGACATTTAGTTCAAGCTAACTAAGTAATGTTAAACACAACTGGAAAAGACTTGCTCGATCAAATGCTAATCCTGCTTCTCGAATCATTATATGAGAAATTAATCAGGAAAAGCCCATAGAAAGTGTCATGGAACATGAACAAGGGATCACAGGCAACAATCAGCAAACTCTCCCTTTCAAGAAGAGTCGACTTGAACAGAGCAACATTATGGATGGAAAGAATTGAAGCCAGGTAGACAATCTAAACACGATGGAGGAAGTCAGCCATAAATGGCCCCAATCTCCCAAATGAAGCTTTTGTCATGGAATTGTCAGGGTGTGGGGAACCCCCTGACAATCCATAATCTGAAAGGAATTAACAGAATCCATTCCCCAAACTTAATATGCTTACTAGAAACAAAAAATCAATATGTAGTTGTTAAGAAGTTTATGTATGGTTGTGGGTGTTATAACTTGGCTTTTGTAGACCCTAGAGGCTTATCTGGAGGGCTTTGTATTGTTTGGAAAGACACTTGTGAAGTCAATATTATCAGCTTTGATTCCTCCTATATTCATGTGCATGCGCTAGACTGTCATCTTAACTGTGCTTGGGATTTAATTTTTCTACATTTGAGTTTGGGTGAACAGAGGAGAATAGAGCAATTTATTTTTCTTCTTTAGTACAATCAATAGTTACATAAAGAGGTACTTTTGATGGGGGATTTCAATACTTTCTTAGATGCACGTGAAAAGAGGGGTGGCAATAATCATTTCCTCTCATCAGTTAATCATTGTAGATCCTTCATCAATGATATGAGGCTACTTAATCTGGGATTTATTGGACCAAAATTCACTTGGAACAACAAAAGAGGTGGCAACAACAATATCCAAGAGAGAATCAATAGAGCCTTATGTTCTCATGACTGGTTGAAGTGGTATCCAAATTCAATGCTTCTCCGTCTGGATGATGGTGGGTCTGATCATAGACTTATTCTTCTCAACACATCTAATGACTTCCCTAAACCAAAAGCTCAGTTTTATTTTGATGTGAGATGGTGTGGAAAACTAAAAGTTAACCAAATTATTAGAGATTCTTAGAGCCAACATTTTGCAGGAGCTAGCATGTTTAAAGTTCATTCTAAGCTCAAGCACTGTCGCAATCAATTAATGGAATGGCTGAAGAACATCAATTTTAATTCGGGTCAGCGTATTAAACTTCTTCAATCTCAGCTGTCTATGACCAAAAATATTCCTTCTTGGGATAAAGAAGAAATTCGAGAGAATGAACAGGACCTAAAACAAGACCTAAAGCAAGAGGAAAGATTATAGGCCCAAAAAGCGTGCCAAGACTGGTTAGTGCATGGAGATACGAATACGATGTTCTTCCGCACCAAGGTCACTTAGAGAAGAAGGAGAAATTGTATCCTACAATTGAAAGATGATCAAGGCAATTGTCACACATCCTCCCAAGAAATCCCAAAGGTTGCAGTTGACTATTTCCGTAATATCTACACTTCTTCTAATCCATCTGAATTTTTATATATCACAGCAGGGTTTATTCCTCGAGTATTATTAGATATGAATGCCCAGCTCATTAAGCCAGTGACAAAAGAGGAAATCAAGTTGGCTGCTTTTGCTATTAATCCATCTAAAGCACTGAGTGAAGATGGACTCATTGCTCTATTCTTTCAAAAGTATTGGAGTATTGGGGTGATAAGGTGTGTGATGCTATCCCTAGCTTTTTTCAAGGGAATAGAATGCTCAAGAGCTTTAACCACACAGTTATTTCCCTCATTCCTAAAGTAAAACAGGCTACTTCTAAGAAAGATCTGTAACACCCCAAAATTTTAAATTTTATGAGCATTTTTGGTATTTTAATTTTATTTAAATTTTAGGAATTTTTTTTGAGATTTTTCGGATTTTAAAAATCGGGTTCGATTTTCCGAAAATATAAACTTTGATGAATTTTAAAAATTTATTTAAAGACCACGTGGCAAAACTAAAAATATATTTGGAGTCTACGTAATTTTCTGAGTTTTCTGGAATTTTTTCAAAATTTTTGGACCTCGTTTTCGGTCCCGAGGCAGAGTAAAAATTTAAAAATTTGTATTTCGAATCGAACCGGCCGAATCGAACCGGACCGGTCAAATCGGACCGGCTCCCTTTCCTTTTTTCTTCCCCTCGCGCGTCGTTCCCTCTCCCCTTCTCTCTCTCTTTTCTCTCTCCTCCCTCGCCACGGCCACCCACCTCCTCCCGCCACCCCACCATCGGCGGCCGCCACCCAGCCTCCCGGCCACCGCCGCGTAACGGCCGGAATCGCGCGACCCTCCCTTGCGCCAATTCCTCCTCTCGCGAATTCCCTCACTCGCGCGCGCGGAGTTTTGGCTTCTCCGGCCAAAATCCGGCCGATCCGGCCACCAATTGGATCGGATCTTGTGTCTAAAATCATCCACTCGGCGAGAGCTTTCCATAGACACCAAGAACGCCGAAATCCATCGAGCGGTTTGTCCGATTTTTGCTCGGGAAGATTTTAGCCCATTTCGACTTTTGGGCTAGATTTCTCAAAAATCGTGAATCCCACGAGAAAACCGAGGGTACCAGCACCCTCCACTCGTCAAGAGCTTCGCGGCGACATAAATTTCAAATTTTTCCGACACCGTTTTTCGGTGGGTCCCACGAAACTTCGCAGTGTTTTTCCGAGCCTTTAATGAGTTTAGAAAATTCTGAAAAATTTATGTACTAACCCCCGTGTTATGGGCTTCGTGTAGGTATCCTCGATTCGCGAAAATTCAACAGTTGACCGGTCCGTGAAATCCGGCGCATGCACTGCATTCTAAAAAGTCTCCAAATTGGACCGAGGTTTTGGCTAGCCCCCCATTGTCAGACGTCCCGAGCGCGTTCCCGAAGTCGGAATCGGCAAAGGTAAACCCGAACATTGTTTTTTCGTAATTTTCTAGTACTTAAATAGGATTAAAAATCCATAAAATATTCGTGGTAGCTTAGAAAATTACGATCCTTTTTGCAATAGCTTAATAATATTGCTAAGGACCGCGGGGCAAAGTTTTAGAATTTTTAGAGCTTGTTTGGGCAGTTTTTGCAAAATGATCAATAATAAGGACTAAATTGAAATTTTACGTATTGTGATGGATGACTGATTTGATGGGCCCAGGAGGGGCTGTGTGATATGATTGAGCTGTGGATATATGGATTGTGAATATAGAAGTGTGTTTTGAGCCCTTTTGCAGGTTGGGTAGGTCCTAGGTATAGGGGAGACTCTGCCGGATTTTCGGCACAACTTAGGACGTATTGGTCTTTTTCTTTGTTTGTATTGAGTCTTTTATATTAAAAAAAAATTTTTAATGTAATTGTCAGGTGAGCCGGGACAGCCTTCTTCCTCCGCCCAGCCGCCACAGTGATTGTCGTCAAGTCTGTGAGTAAAATATTAATTTTAATTGTAATTTCGATATTATTATATGTTCAGCATGCCCATGCATCACTTATATGCATATATTATATAGTTAAACTCTAGGCACGACTTATGTTGCATTCATAACTGTTAACGTACCATGAATGTTGTCGTGGTAATTTGGAGCAGTGTGCGTGCGTTGGTGTGCGTGTGATGTGGTGTGGACTATGGATGACTCGTAGTCACGCTGAGTTCTTCGGGACCCGATCCTTCGAGGGGTAGTCACGGCTTGAGTTCTTCACTGGGACCCTCGATTTGGTTTATTGCGAAAGTCCGGCTTGAGTTCTTCACGCACCAGTTGGATTTAAGAGAGTCAGATAGGGATCACCCCATATATTATGATTGATGCTACAGGGTGCGTGAGTGCTCCAAATTACCTTTTTGAGGTTATGATGTGAAAATGATGTGGATGTTGCATTTCACTCTACAGGGTGCATTAGTTTTAGATAGTTATAGAGATTATGGTTAAAATTGATATTTTACTCTCTCGAGTAACGCTCACTCTGTTCAATATTTTTTTCAAAGCAGGAGGAATTTATTTTGGTTAACTCCGCTTTTCTCCTTCGCAGTTGTTTATCAATATTTGTGTAATTTTATTTACTCCTAGAATTTCCGCATGTGTTAGAAGTATTTATTTGATTATGGTCTGTAATATTATTATCATGTTGGACCTGTAAACGTATAATGATATGCATGTTTGATGGATTGGATGAGGGAGCTGAGCTCCCATTTATTTTTATGAGGATATGAGTATGTGGAGCGTGAGCTGAGCTCCCCAATTGAGTATTTATTATGTTTACAGGTCGGGTGAGTCGAAAACTCCCCGTTGGAAAGTCCATTTTATGGCCGAACTCTGTCCGTTTGTTTTCTTGATATTGGGCCCAAATGGGCCTTAGAGTTGGGTTAATGAACAGTTAGGCTTACTACGGGCCTCGGGGGCTTTAGGTCGCCTGTGTCCTAGTCCGGCCTACCATAGGTTGGGTCGTGACAGATGTGGTATCAGAGCTTAGGTTCCAGATTCTTAGGGAATGTTCATCTAAAATGTTGGGAAGAGTCTATTAGGAGTCACATGCGGAAAAATAGGGTCCATATTCGTCTTGCATTGTCATCTTTGCTTCTAGTTTCTGCTCCATATGTTATGTATAAATATGAGTCTATAGAGCTATGTAATGAGCAGTTTTGAATTTTTGTGGGCTAATGTCTGAATTTTAAAAATGCGTAGAAGGTAAGAGCCGCCATCGCACTGAACAGATGTGCCCGACGAGGTATCGGACAGATGAGGCGCTGCCCGAGGAGGCGGGTAGAGGCCTAGAGTCGCTCAAGTAGAGGAGCAGCCACCCCAAGACAGATCGATCCTTATGACACAGGGTCCCATGGACCCCATGGCAGCTACTCTAGCTGGGTTGCAGAGAACCATCGACATGATGGCGCAGTATATGGTCCACCCTCCATAGCAGCAGCAGCAGTCCACCGCACCAAGAGGGGAACCTTACAAACAAATCATCAATTTTAAGAAGTTGGTGCCTGGTACTTATGATGTGTCAGACGATGCATATCAGTTTTTGGATTCCTGCATGTGCAGAATGTAATTACATTGACGATAGAAGATCGATATAGTGTATGCAAGATGTCATGGGGCCTATGCCTAGACAATGGATGAATGACTACGTGTTACCCTGATGGAGGGTTTGACATGGGCCTGGCTTGTGGAACTTTTTATCAATCGGTTTGTGCCAGAAAGCTTCAGAGATCAGAAGCAGTGGGCCTTTGAGGCCTTAAGACAGAATGGCAGGTCTGTAGATGAATATGCTACAGAATTTTTGGAATTGAGCAGATATGCCCTGCAGCAGAGCTACGAAACTATGAAGGTGAAGAGATTCCTAAGGGGGCTTGACAGGAGGTATGCGAACCTAGCCATGATGTCTGATCAGTCTTTTGACGTGGTAGTTGATCGAGCTAGACAGATAGAGATTAGCTATGTCATGATAACAAATGGAGAGCCAAGAAAATAGAGCAGAGGGTTCCTGTGTGTCCTTCCATGGGTACTCCTGAGGTGGTGGCGAGTAATTACAGAGGAAAAAGCAAGAACAAGAAGAGTGGTTTTAGACACAAACCTCGAGGATTCAGACCAGGGTATGGATCCAGCAGTGGTCACAGTTCAGGGTACAGCAGTTCTGGGTCTGGTTCAGGATCCTCCTTGGCACCTTGTGCACAGTGTGGAAGAGGGCATTCAGGACCTTGTGTTCTGGGTTTAGGAGTATGCTTGTGTGTGGCCAACCAGGTCACTTTGCTAGGGAATGCCCAGTGTTCAGTGAGCCACAGATGGGGTCACAGGTTCTATTGCAAATGTTCCTCGTCAGTTGTATCCGGGTGCTTCCAACATGGCAGTGGCCGCCTGGGCACAACAGGCCGAGGACAAGGGGGACGTGGATTTGGAGGCGGATCAGAGGTAGAAGCGATGACGTGGTTACGCCACTCGGTAGGGGTCAAGCTCGGGTTTTCACCGACCCACCAGGATGCTCAGCTTCCAATGCGCCAGGTGTATTCTTCCAGGTCTGCTTTATGAGGCTCGTGTTTTGATAGATCCTAGTGCTACGCACTCATTTGTCTCCCCTGTGTTTGCCATGAGGTTGGGTAGAAACCCTACAACTTTAGAGTGCCCTTTGTCAGTAGCTACCCCACTTAGCGACAACATAGATGTAGATATGATTTTTCCGGGTAGCCCAGTAGTAGTGGATGGAAAGATCCTCCCAGCAGACTTGGTTCCTCTACCAGTAATGGATTTTGATGTAATCCTGGGGATGGATTGGTTGTCAACTCACTATGCCACTTTAGACTGCAGGAACAAAAAGGTGTATTTCCACATACCTGGTGTGGAAGAGTTTAGCTTTGATGGTGACAGGAGCGTGGCTCCATATAATTTGGTGTCAGCAATTAGTGCTAGAAAAATGTTGAGGCGTGGATGTCAAGGGTATTTGGCATTGGTGAGAGATACATCTGTAGAAGGTGTCAGCATGGAAAATGTTCCTGTTGTCAGAGAATTTATGGATATCTTCCCAGAGGAGTTTCCAGGGTTGCCACCAGAAAGGGGAATAGAGTTCTGCATTGATGTTGTTCCGGGTACAAACCCCATATCAATGCCACCTTACAGGATGGCCCCAGCAGAATTGAAAGAGTTAAAGGAGCAACTACAGGAGCTGCTGGACAAGGGTTTTATACGTCCGAGCACTTCACCTTGGGGCGCTCCTGTTCTATTCGTGAGAAAGAAGGATGGGTCATTGAGGTTGTGTATTGACTATAGACAGCTGAACAAGGTGACTGTGAAGAACAAGTATCCACTTCCTCGGATCGATGATTTGTTTGATCAGCTCCAAGGAGCTAGATTCTTTTCCAAGATAGACCTGCGATCAGGCTACCATCAGTTGAGAATCAGGAATGAGGACGTGTCCAAAACGGCTTTCAGGACAAGATATGGTCATTATGAGTTCTTGGTGATGTCTTTTGGACTCACTAATGCACCAGCAGCCTTCATGGACTTGATGAATAGGGTGTTCAAGCCGTTTTTGGACCGTTTTGTCATCGTATTCATAGATGACATTTTGGTATACTCTCAGACCGAGGAAGAACACGTGTGGCACTTGAGGATGGTGTTGCAGACGTTGAGGGAGCACCAGCTATATGCCAAATTTTCAAAATGTGAATTTTGGCTAGAAAGCATCTCATTCTTGGGACACGTGGTTTCTAGGGACGGCATTCAAGTAGATCCCAAGAAAATTGAAGCTGTAACTGATTGGCTTAGGCCTACAACAGTCACTGAGGTGCGAAGTTTTCTGGGTTTAGCTGGCTACTATAGGCGTTTTGTGCAAGATTTCTCCAGGATAGCGGCTCCCCTAACTAAGTTAACCAGGAAGAATGTTCCATTCATTTGGACAGATGACTGTGAGGAGAGTTTCCAGAAGCTTAAGGAGTGTCTAACCACTGCCCCTGTGTTGACACTACCTGTGAGTGGTGAAGGATACACCGTGTATTGTGACGCCTCCAGAGTTGGCCTAGGGTGTGTTTTGATGCAGAATGGAAAGGTAGTGGCTTATGCTTCAAGGCAGCTGAAGAGGCATGAGCAGAACTACCCCACCCATGATTTGGAAATGGCGGCTGTAGTCTTTGCACTAAAAATCTGGAGACACTACCTGTATGGTGAAGTGTGCGAGATATACACCGACCACAAGAGTTTGAAGTATATCTTCCAACAGAGGGATTTAAACTTGAGACAGAGGAGATGGATGGAGCTTCTGAAAGACTATGATTGCACCATCCAGTACCACCCTGGAAAGGCCAATGTTGTGGCAGATGCCTTGAGCAGAAAATCTTCTGGCAGTTTGGCGCACATTTCAGTAGAGAAGAGACCATTGATTCAGGAGGTACATGAGTTGATGGATCAAGGTTTAATCCTAGATCTTTCAGATGAGGGGTATTGTTGGCTCACTTTTCAGTGAGGCCAGACTTGAGGGACAGAGTTAGAGTTTCCCAGCACAGAGACCAACAATTGATGAAGATTATAGAAAGAGTACAGCAAGGTGAAGGTGGTGAGTTTGGATTTGCCAATGATGGCGCCCTAGTGCAAGGTACTAGGATATGTGTGCCCGATGTGGACAATCTCAGAGATGAAATTATGCGGGAGGCACACTACACACTGTACAGTGTCCACCCAGGTTCCACCAAGATGTACCATGATGTGAAAGATAGCTATTGGTGGAATGGCATGAAGAGAGACATAAGCAGACTTTGTGTCCAAGTGCTTGACTTGTCAGAAGGTGAAGTTTGAACACCAGAGACCGTCAGGGAAGCTGCAAGAGCTCCCTATCCCAGAATGGAAGTGGGAAATGATTACTATGGATTTTGTGACTGGGTTGCCTCGTACCACGCGAGGATATGACTCGATATGGGTAATTGTAGACCGTCTAACCAAATCAGCTCACTTCTTGCCTGTGAAGACTACATATTCTGTGGCACAGTACGCTCGGCTCTACATTCGAGAAATAGTCAGATTGCATGGAGTTCCGGCTTCCATAATATCTGACAGAGGGCCCCAGTTCACCTCTCGGTTTTGGAGAAAGTTGCAGGAGGCACTTGGCACACAGTTGAACTTCAGCACGGCTTTCCACCCTCGCATGCACGGGACAAATGAAAGGACAATCCAAACACTGGAAGACATGCTTCGCATGAGTGTCTTGGATTTTGGAGGTCAATGGGATGAGCAACTAGCTTTGGTGGAGTTTGCCTACAACAACAGTTATCACTCCAGCATAGGGATGGCACCCTATGAGGCATTATATGGGAGAAAGTGTAGGTCTCCTCTGTGTTGGACAGAAATGGGGGAAGCGAAGGTGCATGATGTAGACCTAGTGCAGTACACTTCAGAGGTAGTTCCTTTAATCAGTGGAACGATCAAAACTTTCAGAGGCGTAAGAGTTATGCACCCAGACGGAGGGATGTGGAGTTTGCGATGGCGACTATGTATTCTGAAGGTTTCTCCAATGAAGGAGTCATGAGATTTGGAAAGAAGGGCAAGTTGGCACCTCGGTATATTGGACCTTTTGAGGTTCTTGATAGAGTTGGAGCGGTTGCCTCACCGGTTGGAGCTACCACCCAACCTCTCTCACATTCATCCGTGTTTCACATCTCCATGCTCAGAAATACATTCCCGATCCTTCTCATGTCTTTGCAATGATGTGATAGAGCTAAAAGAGAACTTGACATTTGAGGAGCGACTGTAGCCATAGTGGACTACCAAGTGAGGCAGTGAGATCAAAGCAGATCCCTATGGTTAAGGTTTTGTGGAGAAGTCGATCGGTGGAAGAGTGCACTGAGTCGAACGGGACATGCGTAGCAAGTACCCTTATCTGTTCAATGTATAATCATGTGCTTTATTTTGCCTTGTGTAAAATTCGAGGACGAATTTTCTGTAAGGGGGGAAGAATGTAACACCCCAAACTTTTAAATTTTATGAGCATTTTTGGTATTTTAATTTTATTTAAATTTTAGGAATTTTTTTTGAGATTTTTCGGATTTTAAAAATCGGGTTCGATTTTCCGAAAATATAAACTTTGATGAATTTTAAAAATTTATTTAAAGACTACGTGGCAAAACTAAAAATATATTTGGAGTCTACGTATTTTTCTGAGTTTTCTGGAATTTTTTCAGAATTTTTGGACCTCGTTTTCGGTCCCGAGGCAGAGTAAAAATTCAAAAATTTGTATTTCGAATCGAACCGGCTGAATCGAACCGAACCAGATCGGACCGATCGAATCGGACCGGCTCCCTTCCCTTTTTTCTTCCCCGCGCGCGTCGTTCCCTCTCCCCTTCTCTCTCTCTTTTCTCTCTCCTCCCTCCCCTGCCGCCACCTCCCTGCCACCCCGGTAGGCCGCTGCCACCCAGCCTCCCCACCGGCCGCCCGTACCCCGGAAACCACGCGCGAATTCTCTCCCTCGCGTGCGCGGCGTTTCGGCTTCTCCGGCCAAAATCCGGCCGATCCGGCCACCAATTGGACCGGGTCTTGTGTCTAAAATCATCTACTCGGCGAGAGCTTTCCATAGACACCAAGAACGCCGAAATCCATCTAGCGGTTTGTCCGATTTTTGCTCGGGAAGATTTTAGCCCATTTCGACTTTTGGGCTAGATTTCTCGAAAACCGTGAATCCCAAGAGAAAACCGAGGGTACCAGCACGCTCCACTCGTCGAGAGCTTCGCGGCGACATAAATTTCAAATTTTTCCGACACCGTTTTTCGGTGGGTCCCACGAAACTTCGCAGTGTTTTTTCGAGCCTTTAATGAGTTTAGAAAATTCTGAAAAATTTATGTAGTAACCCCCGTGTTATGGGCTTCATGTAGGTATCCTCGATTCGTGGAAATTCGACAGTTGACTGGGTCTGCGAAATCCCGGCCAGACAGACCTGTTACCGGAAAAGTCTCCGAATTAGACCGAGGTTTTGGCTAGCCCCCCATTGTCAGACGTCCCGAGTGCGTTCCCGAAGTCGGAATCTTCAAAGGTAAACCCGAACCTTGTTTTTTCATAATTTTCTAGTGCTCAAATAGGATTAAAAATCCATAAAATATTCGTGGTAGCTTAGAAAATTACGATCCTTTTTGCAATAGCTTAATAATATTGCTAAGGACCGCGGGGCAAAGTTTTAGAATTTTTAGAGCTTGTTTGGGCAGTTTTTGCAAAATGATCAATAATAAGGACTAAATTGAAATTTTACGTATTGTGATGGATGACTGATTTGATGGGCCCAGGAGGGCCTGTGTGATATGATTGAGCTGTGGATATATGGATTGTAAATATAGAAGTGTGTTTTGAGCCCTTTTGCAGGTTGGGTAAGTCCTAGGTATAGGGGAGACTCTGCCGAATTTTCGGCACGACTTAGGACGTATTGGTCTTTTTCTTTGTTTGTATTGAGTCTTTTATATTAAAAAAATTTTTTTTAATGTAATTGTCAGGTGAGCCGGGACAGCCTTCTTCCTCCGCCCAGCCGCCACAAGGATTGTCGTCAAGTCTGTGAGTAAAATATTAATTTTAATTGTAATTTCGATATTATTATATGTTCAGCATGCCCATGCATCACTTATATGCATATATTATATAGTTAAACTCTAGGCACGACTTATGTTGCATTCATAACTGTTAACGTGCCATGAATGTTGTCATGGTAATTTGGAGCAGTATGCGTGCGTTGGTGTGCGTGTGATGTGGTGTGGACTATGGACAGGACGGGTAGTCATGGCTTGAGTTCTTCGCTGGGACCCGATCCTTCAAGGGGTAGTCACGGCTTGAGTTCTTCGCTGGGACCCTCGATTTGGTTTATTAAGCGAAAGTCCGGCTTGAGTTCTTCGCTGGCACCAGGTTGGATTTAAGAGAGTCAGATAGGGATCAGCTCCCATATATTATGATTGATGCTACAGGGTGCGTGAGTGCTCCAAATTACCTTTTTGATGTTATGATGTGAAAATGATGTTGATGTTGCATTTCACTTTACAGTGTGCATTAGTTTTAGATAGTTATAGAGATTATGGTTAAAATTGATATTTTACTCTCTGAGTCGAACGCTCACTCCTGTTCAATATTTTTTTTCAGGCTACAGGAGGAATTTATTTTGGTTAACCTGCTTTTCTCCTTCGCAGGTTGTTTATCAATATTTGTGTAATTTTATTTACTCCTAGAATTTCCGCATGTGTTAGAAGTATTTATTTGATTATGGTCTGTAATATTATTATCATGTTGGACCAGAAGCGTATAATGATATGCATGTTTGATGGATTGGATGAGGAGCCGAGCTCCCATTTATTTTATGAGGATATGAGTATGTGGAGGGTGAGTGAGCTCCCAATTGAGTATTTATTATGTTTACAGGTCGGGTGAGTCGAAAACTCCCCATTGGAAAGTCCATTTTATGGCCGGACTCTGTCCGTTTGTTTTCTTGATATTGGGCCCAAATGGGCCTTAGAGTTGGGTTAATGAACAGTTAGGCTTACTACGGGCCTCGGGGGCTTTAGGCTGGCCCAGGTCCTAGTGCCGGTCCGGCCCATAGGTTGGGTCGTGACAAGATCTTAGACCAATTGGTCTTTGCAATGCCATTTATAAAATTATCTCTAAGATCTTAGTTCATAGACTTCAGCCTTTTATGCATTCTCTTATCAACGAGGAATAAAATCCTTTTACTAAAGGCAGGCTCATTTTTGATAATATTCTCATCAATAATGAAATAATACACAATTTGAAATTGAGGAAAAAAGGGAAGAACTATGGGTTGGCTTTAAAGCTAGATCTTAGAAAGCTTATGAGTGTGTTGAATGGGATTACTTGAAACATATGCTAAGTTGTTTTGGATTTCATAATACCTAGAACAATTGGATTATGGAATGCATTTCTTCAGTCTCCTATTCCATCCAAATCAATGACCATAAAATGGGGTTAGTAAAACCATCAAAAGGCTTAAAACAGGGTGATCCTCTATCGCCGTATCTATTCATCTTGTGTACAGAAGGGTTATCTCATCTCCTCAAAACATCATCGCTGTAAGGAATTTCTATCTCTAGACAAGGTCCCTTGGTTAGCTGTTGCAAGGGATTTTGCGGTCGCCTGAACGAACCCTCACCGAAGTGGGAATGAGTGAGGAGTCGCCACCTTAGTTTTGATGGAAACTAAAGAAAACCATTTGTGAAAAATAAATTAAAATGAAACCACTTCAAGACAGAGATTCTAGGTTCGGGCTCCGTAAGCGGGTGGGGAAGGTGTTAGGCACCCCACCTCGTCCCTTAATAAGGGTAAGTAGGTTTAATTTTGCATTAGTTAGGAGGGCTTGAATGGACATGTTGATCCTTTTGACTAAAGGAGCATTTGATTTTTCACTAAATTTGGATCACCCAGATACATAAGTAAATGAGACAACCTTAGTGAAATGACGTCGCATATCATTTTTGGTTTTGGGTTTGTTTTGCGTGTAGGTTAAAATTAGGTGTGAGAATCGGATAAGAACTCTCCTCCGATCTCTCTTAAATTCTGAGAGGAGATCGGATAAGAATCCTCCTCCGGTCTCTTTGGGGTATTTAAAATTTAGGATTGAGAATCGAATAAGAACTCTCCTCCGATCTCTTTTAAGTATTCATTAAAATTTTAGCTCAGGGATCGGATAAGAATTTTCCTCCAATTTCTATTTAATGTTTATTAAAATTTTGAGTTGAGACCGGATAAGAACTCTCCTCCGATCTCTATTTAATATTTATTAAAATTTTGAGTTGAGACCGGATAAGAACTCTCCTCCGATCTCTATTAAGTATTTATTTTAAATTTGAGTTGAGAATCGGATAAGAACTCTCTTCCGATCTCTATTAAGTATTTATTTAAAATTTTGATTTGAGACCGGATAAGAACTCTCCTCCGATCTCTATTTAATTAAAGTTTTGAGTTGAGAATCGGATAAGAACCCTCTTCCGATCTCTTTTTAAATTAACAGGAACCTTAATGGGATCTTTCCGATCTCCCAAATTTTAATTTCAGCTACATGTCATAAGGTCCTAAAGCTAAGGATTCTGACGTTCTAAGGTGTTGGGGGGTAAGGCTTCTAATTGATATTTTGTGACTAAATAAGAGAAGCTGGACTGAATTTTGCTGACTTCCCCTAAGGTCACTTTACCAGTACCTATTAATGTCCGATCTATTCTGTTTCGTTTACTTTGGTTTTATTCCACTTTATGGCATCTTGCCGAATTGCCGTTTACGTCAGCCTAATAGTTTGGCTATTTTCCTGACGTGTTATTCAGGCTCTCTCTCTTAAAAGAGACCCTTAAGTTGCAGTTACCTACGTTTTACCCAACCACTTACACGCTACTAGGAGATAGAAAACTTGCATTCAGAAATGACGAAGATTAATAAAATGATGGACTGATCACTAAAGAGATAACTCGAGAGTAACATTCTTTGGGGTTCTTTTGCACAAAATGAACTTGGAGAAAATTGCATACGCAAGAATAACGAAGAAAGTGCGAAAAAGTAAACGTAAACAGTTAATAAAACAGCAATATGAGCTCTTACCTGTAAGGAGCCAAATCTATTGAAATAACTACGGGGTGACAAATGGTGATAAGACAGCGGACTGATTAGCCTGAGGGCTGATGTTCGTCGTGAACTGAAGGGTGCTTAGCTAAAATGTAATCAGATTAAGATAAAAACCGAGTGGAATGAAGTTGAGCTTGGACAATGAAAATAGGGATGATAAAGGGCTGAAAGTGAGAGTGTGACCAGATAATGAACAAACTGAAAATGTAGAGTTCCAGTATTCAGAATCCTTTTCAAGAAAACACTTCCGAAAACTAGTTTCAAAAGTCTTACTAATCAACACTTCTAAGTAGCAGAGTAACGAACTGAATGAAATTTCAGAGTTCTTCCGCTATAACAACTACCTTTCTTTTTTTGCCCGTCGCTTGAACAGTTTTTCATGCAGGTATTTATAGGAATCGGGTGCTCCCCATAAAGGGTCAGGATTTATTTTGAGGGAGATGGAGGGTCAAGATTTTGAAGGACATGATCGGATGCTTGAAAATTAAAGAGAACCAAAATGAACGGCTGAGATTATTCTTCAGAATATTTGTCCTTTTCTTCTTTCAATCTGACGGTCTTAAATCCTATTGTCCGGAACGATCTGAGGGCTAAGAGCGAAAGACGCTGGTCTTGTCGTCTTCTCTCTTGATCCAAGGGTTCCGGGTTTGTCCTTACAAGTGAGATCAACGGTGGAGATTGGGATGTACAGGATGTCATGACATACCACGGCACTGTCGATGTGCGGGCGATTCTTAGGCGTGCGGTGGACATCTCGTCACACGCTTTAACTACCTCGCTCGATTCGGCGACGGTTATTTGGGATTTTTCTTATTCTTTTGCCTTCCGATCCCTCCCACGCTCCTATTCCGATCTCTCATGCTGATCTCCCATCTTCCGATCTCTATTCTTCAGATCCCTTAATCAGCCCTGGTTCGGTCGAAGCATTAATTCCTCTCGATTCCCGAAGCGTCCGCTTCGTTTTCTGCTTAGCAATAAATGCCCGATTTTCCCCTATATATACCCTTGACAGAAGGAAGCCCCCCTCATTCGATTTTCCTTTCTTGCTTTTTCTTTCTTGTTTTAACTGCTCCATCGATAATTCCACGATCGTGGCTTTTGATCTTTTTCCGATGGACTTCTTTATCCACCGACTGAAAATTTATGATCCCGATGATCGAATAATCGTGAAAACCTTAACTGATGATGGTGAGAGAACTGAATCGATTGACCGATTTGGGTTGCGGACTTCGATCGTGCCGATCTCGAGTCGCTCAACTGGAATAATCAGCGAACCAATTTTCGGGTGAGCTGATTGCTAATGTTTGGCCGATCCCTGGCGATCGCTCTTCCGAGCTTATTCGGCTTCTCACCACATTGGGTGTTCCGACAGTGGTTTCCCTCCACATTGGGTGTTCCGACTGCGGGTTAAGCTCCGATCGGCGACACCCTGTGGATCAGTCACAATGTTGGCTATTGACATAGGCTTCTTTAGATAGGATGTTCCGCTGATCTTTAGAGGTCGGCCTTTTGATGTAATCAGATGTAATCCGATCTTGAGATCGCCCAAATGATGTAATCTGATTTTTGGAAATGTACTCCGATCTCTTGAGATCGCCCAAATGATGTAATTCGATCTTTTGGAAATAAAGATTTTATTTTGTCAATTATTATCTTATTAATTATTTTCCGAGCTCTAATATGATTATCCGATCTGTAATTCGAAACACCTGGATCTACCGCTCTATAATTAACCGTTCTCTTTTTGGAATCTTGGGAATATTCGTGAGGCGTGTCGAGCAGTGGCGAGTCCCGCTAACCGAGCGCCGTCGAACCTCGTGAGCATTAAATGCTCGGACGAGTATAAATAGGGGTGGGGTTAGCCATTTGCTCCTGTATGTCATTTTCAATCTCTTGCTCACAACCTCAAAGTTCTCTCTTTTACTCAAGTTCTTCCGACGCCGATCAGACTCCGGTAAGGGCTTTGATCTTCTTTTTAGTTTAAGTTCTTTATTTTCTTTGAAAATGAGCGGTGCCGTGGGTCAAAGAGCGGCGAGTCCTCCTTCCATTCAGTTCTCGTGGTCGTCTGACGAAGAAGAGGTGGTTGGGCCAAGCGCGCAACAAGAACCTCCTAGGGTCTCCGTTCCAGCTCGGGGGCGGATCGGACCATCAAAGCACGCACCTTCTTCAGGGAGGGAGAATCTCCCTATGGACGAGCTGCCATCGATCTTGTAAGAATTCGATCTGCAATCATTTAGCCAGGAGTACAATATTCGTCCTGATTCGTACGAACTTATCCGGTGTCACGGCGATCACCGAGCCGATCACTTCTTTGAAGAGAATGACATGGTTATGGTATATGAGGAACAGTTAAAGGCCGGTCTTCTGTTCCCTCTGGATGACTTCTTCAAAGAGGTCCTAAAACTTCACCGAGTGTGCATTGCTCAAGTTCACCCTAACTCGTGGCGGATCTTAGTAGCCTTCTGAGGCCTATGCCGAGCTAAGGGAATCAGACCTACGGCTAAGGTCTTCGCGAATCAAGACAGCTAACTCGCCAAAAGGGACGAGCGAGAGGTTCCTCAGTGTCCTTCCTTGGGTACTCCGGACGATGGTGGCGGAGTAATTACAAAGGAAAAAGCAGAACAAGAAGAGTGGTTTTAGACACAAACCTCGAGGATTGCACTGTGGTAGGATCCAGCGGTGGTCACGCTTTAGGTACAGAGTTCTGGTCAGTTCAGATCCTCCTTGGCACCTTGTGCAGTGTGGAAGAGGACATTCAGACCTTGTTTGATGGGTTTAGAGTATGCTTCGTGTGTGGCCAACCAGGTCACTTTGCTAGGGAATGCCCCGTGTTGATGAGCCACGATGGGGTCACAGGTTCTCATTGCAAATGTTCCTCGCCGATTGTATCCGGTTGCTTCCAACATGGCAGTCAGTCAGTTCAGTGGACAACAGGGCCGAGGACAATGGGGCCGTGGATTTGGAGGCTGATCAGAGGTAGAAGCAAGATCGTGGTTACGCCACTCGTGGTAGGGGTCAAGCTCGGGTTTTCACCCTGACCCACCAGGATGCTCAGGCTTCCAATGCAGTTGTGGCAGGTTTTGTTCTGGTCTGTTCTTATGAGGCTCGTGTTTTGATAGATCCTAGTGCTACACACTCATTTGTCTCCCCTGTGTTTGCCATGAGGTTGGGTAGAAACCCTACAACTTTAGAGTGCCCTTTGTCAAGAGCTACCCCACTTAGCGACAACATAGATGTAGATATGATTTTTCCGGTAGCCCAAAGAGTAGTGGATGGAAAGATCCTCCCACAGACTTGGTTCCTCTACCAAGAATGGATTTTGATGTAATCACGGGATGGATTGGTTGTCAACTCACTATGCCACTTTAGACTGCAGGAACAAAAAGGTGTATTTCCACATACCTGGTGTGGAAGAGTTTAGCTTTGATGGTGACAGGAGCGTGGCTCCATATAATTTGGTGTCAGCAATTAGTGCTAGAAAAATGTTGAGGCGTGGATGTCAAGGGTATTTGGCATTGGTGAGAGATACATCTGTAGAAGGTGTCAGCATGGAAAATGTTCCTATTGTCAGAGAATTTATGGATATCTTCCTAGAGGAGCTTCCAGGGTTGCCACCAGAAAGGGGAATAGAGTTCTGCATTGATGTTGTTCCGGGTACAAACCCCATATCAATGCCACCTTACAGGATGGCCCCAGCAGAATTGAAAGAGTTAAAGGAGCAACTACAGGAGCTGCTGGACAAGGGTTTTATACGTCCGAGTACTTCACCTTGGGGCGCTCCTGTTCTATTCGTGAGAAAGAAGGATGGGTCATTGAGGTTGTGTATTGACTATAGACAGCTGAACAAGGTGATTGTGAAGAACAAATATCCACTTCCTCGGATCGATGATTTGTTTGATCAGCTCCAAGGAGCTAGATTCTTTTCCAAGATAGACCTGCGATCAGGCTACCATCAGTTGAGAATCAGGAATGAGGACGTGTCCAAAACGGCTTTCAGGACAAGATATGGTCATTATGAGTTCTTGGTGATGTCTTTTGGACTCACTAATGCACCAGCAGCCTTCATGGACTTGATGAATAGGGTGTTCAAGCCGTTTTTGGACCGTTTTGTCATTGTATTCATAGATGACATTTTGGTATACTCTCAGACCGAGGAAGAACACGTGTGGCACTTAGGGATGGTGTTGCAGACGTTGAGGGAGCACCAGCTATATGCCAAATTTTCAAAATGTGAATTTTGGCTAGAAAGCATCTCATTCTTGGGACACGTGGTTTCTAGGGACGGCATTCAAGTAGATCCCAAGAAAATTGAAGTCAGAATCGATTGGCTTAGGCCTACATGATCCATCAAGTGCGAAGTTTTACGGGTTTAGCTGGCTACTATAGGCGTTTTGTGCAAGATTTCTCCGTGATAGCGGCTCCCTAACTAAGTTAACCAGGGAAGAATGTTCCATTCATTTGGACAGATGATCGTGAGGAGAGTTTCGAAGCTTAAGGAGTGTCTAACCACCGCCTCGTGTTGACACTACTGTGAGTGGTGAAGGATACACCGTGTATTGTGACGCCTCGAGTTGGCCTAGGGTGTGTTTTGATGCGAGAATGGAAAGGTAGTGGCTTATGCTTCAAGGCATGAAGAGGCATGAGCGTAACTACCCCACCCATGATTTGGAAATGGCGGCTGTAGTCTTTGCACTAAAAATCTGGAGACACTACCTGTATGGTGAAGTGTGCGAGATATACACCGACCACAAGAGTTTGAAGTATATCTTCCAACAGAGGGATTTAAACTTGAGACAGAGGAGATGGATGGAGCTTCTGAAAGACTATGATTGCACCATCCAGTACCACCCTGGAAAGGCCAATGTTGTGGCAGATGCCTTGAGCAGAAAATCTTCTGGCAGTTTGGCGCACATTTCAGTAGAGAAGAGACCATTGATTCAGGAGGTACATGAGTTGATGGATCAAGGTTTAATCCTAGATCTTTCAGATGAGGGGGTATTGTTGGCTCACTTTTCAGTGAGGCCAGACTTGAGGGACAGAGTTAGAGTTTCCCAGCACAGAGACCAACAATTGATGAAGATTATAGAAAGAGTACAGCAAGGTGAAGGTGGTGAGTTTGGATTTGCCAATGATGGCGCCCTAGTGCAAGGTACTAGGATATGTGTGCCCGATGTGGACAATCTCAGAGATGAAATTATGCGGGAGGCACACTACACACTGTACAGTGTCCACCCAGGTTCCACCAAGATGTACCATGATGTGAAAGATAGCTATTGGTGGAATGGCATGAAGAGAGACATAGCAGACTTTGTGTCCAAGTGCTTGACTTGTCAGAAGGTGAAGTTTGAACACCAGAGACCGTCAGGGAAGCTGCAAGAGCTCCCTATCCCAGAATGGAAGTGGGAAATGATTACTATGGATTTTGTGACTGGGTTGCCTCGTACCACGCGAGGATATGATTCGATATGGGTAATTGTAGACCGTCTAACCAAATCAGCTCACTTCTTGCCTGTGAAGACTACATATTCTGTGGCACAGTACGCCCGGCTCTACATTCGAGAAATAGTCAGATTGCATGGAGTTCCGGCTTCCATAATATCTGACAGAGGGCCCCAGTTCACTTCTCGGTTTTGGAGAAAGTTGCAGGAGGCACTTGGCACACAGTTGAACTTCAGTACGGCTTTCCACCCTCAGACAGACGGACAGTCCGAAAGGACAATCCAAACACTGGAAGACATGCTTCGCATGAGTGTCTTGGATTTTGGAGGTCAATGGGATGAGCAGCTAGCTTTGGTGGAGTTTGCCTACAACAACAGTTATCACTCCAGCATAGGGATGGCACCCTATGAGGCATTATATGGGAGAAAGTGTAGGTCTCCTCTGTGTTGGACAGAAATGGGGGAAGCGAAGGTGCATGATGTAGACCTAGTGCAGTACACTTCAGAGGTAGTTCCTTTAATCAGGGAACGAAAACAAAATTTTCAAGAGGCGTAAGAGTTATGCACTCTGACGGAGGGATGTGGAGTTTGCGATGGCGACTATGTATTACTGAAGGTTTCTACATTGTAGGGAGTCATGTGTTTTGGAAAGAATGGCAAGTTGGCACCTCGGTATATTGGACCTTTTGAGGTTCTTGATAGAGTTGGAGCGATTGCCTCACCGGTTGAGCTACCACCCAACCTCTCTCACATTCATCCCGTGTTTCACATCTCCATGCTCAGGAAATACATTCCCGATCCTTCTCATGTACTGCAGCCGGATGTGATAGAGCTAAAAGAGAACTTGACATTTGAGGAGCAGCCTGTAGCCATAGTGGACTACCAAGTGAGACAGCTGAGATCAAAACAGATCCCTATGGTTAAGGTTTTGTGGAGAAGTCAGTCAGTGGAAGAGTGCACCTGGGAGTCAGAACGGGACATGCGTAGCAAGTACCCTTATCTGTTCAATGTATAATCATGTGCTTTATTTTGCCTTGTGTAAAATTCGAGGACGAATTTTCTGTAAGGGGGGAAGAATGTAACACCCCAAACTTTTAAATTTTATGAGCATTTTTGGTATTTTAATTTTATTTAAATTTTAGGAATTTTTTTTGAGATTTTTCGGATTTTAAAAATCGGGTTCGATTTTCCGAAAATATAAACTTTGATGAATTTTAAAAATTTATTTAAAGACTACGTGGCAAAACTAAAAATATATTTGGAGTCTACGTATTTTTCTCGAAGTTTCTCGAATTTTTGAATTTTGGACCTCGTTTTCGGTCCCGAGGCAGAGTAAAAATTCAAAATTTTGTATTTCGAATCGAACTGGTCGAATCGGACCGGCTCCCTTCCCTTTTTTCTTCCCCGCGCGCGTCGTTCCCTCTTCCTTTTCTCTCTCTTTCTCCTCCTCCCCGCCGCGGCCACCTCCCTCGCCACCCCACCGATCGGCGCCGCCACCCACCTCCCACCCCTGGCCACCCAAAACGGCCGGAAACCACGCGCGAATTCTCTCCCTCGCGTGCGCGGCGTTTCGGCTTCTCCGGCCAAAATCCGGCCGATCCGCCAACCAATTGACCGGTCTTGTGTCTAAAATCATCTACTCGAGAGCTTTCCATAGACACCAAGAACGCCAAATCCATCTAGCGGTTTGTCCGATTTTTGCTCGGGAAGATTTTAGCCCATTTCGACTTTTGGGCTAGATTTCTAAAACCGTGAATCTCACGAGAAACCGAGGGTACCAAAGACGCTCCACTGCCGAGAGCCGCGGCGACATAAATTTCAAATTTTTTCGACACCGTTTTTCGGTGGGTCCCACGAAACTTCGCAGTGTTTTTCCGAGCCTTTAATGAGTTTAGAAAATTCTGAAAAATTTATGTACTAACCCCCGTGTTATGGGCTTCATGTAGGTATCCTCGATTCGCGGAAATTCGACAGTTGACTGGTCTGAAATCCCGCTGCATGCACTGTTACAGGAAAAGTCTCCGAATTAGACCGAGGTTTTGGCTAGCCCCCCATTGTGAGACGTCCCGAGCGCGTTCCCGAAGTCGGAATCTTCAAAGGTAAACCCGAACCTTGTTTTTTCATAATTTTCTAGTGCTCAAATAGGATTAAAAATCCATAAAATATTTGTGGTAGCTTAGAAAATTACGATCCTTTTTGCAATAGCTTAATAATATTGCTAAGGACCGCGGGGCAAAGTTTTAGAATTTTTAGAGCTTGTTTGGGCAGTTTTTGCAAAATGATCAATAATAAGGACTAAATTGAAATTTTACGTATTGTGATGGATGATCGATTTGATGGGCGGGAGGGTTGTGTGATATGATTGAGTGGATATATGGATTGTGAATATAGAAGTGTGTTTTGAGCCCTTTTGCAGTTGGGTAAGTCCTAGGTATAGGGAGACTCGCGAATTTCTACACGACTTAGGACGTATTGGTCTTTTTCTTTGTTTGTATTGAGTCTTTTATATTAAAAAAAATTTTTTTAATGTAATTGTCAGTGTGAGCTGACCTTCTTCCTCCGCCCACCGCCATGATTGATTGTCCAAGTCCGTGAGTAAAATATTAATTTTAATTGTAATTTCGATATTATTATATGTTCAGCATACCCATGCATCACTTATATGCATATATTATATAGTTAAACTCTAGGCACGACTTATGTTGCATTCATAACTGTTAACGTGCCATGAATGTTATCGTGGTAATTTGGAGCAGTATGCGTGCGTTGGTGTGCGTGTGATGTGGTGTGGACTATGGACAGGACGGGTAGTCATGGCTTGAGTTCTTCGCTGGGACCCGATCCTTCAAGGGGTAGTCACGGCTTGAGTTCTTCGCTGGGACCCTCGATTTGGTTTATTAAGCGAAAATCTAGCTTGAGTTCTTCGCTGGCACCAGGTTGGATTTAAGAGAGCTGTATAGGGGATCAGCTCCCATATATTATGATTGATGCTACAGGGTGCGTGAGTGCTCCAAATTACCTTTTTGATGTTATGATGTGAAAATGATGTTGATGTTGCATTTCACTTTACAGGGTGCATTAGTTTTAGATAGTTATAGAGATTATGGTTAAAATTGATATTTTACTCTCTGAGTCGAACGCTCACTCCTGTTCAATATTTTTTTCAGGCTACAGGAGGATTTTATTTTGGTTAACCTGTTTTTCTCCTTCGCAGGTTGTTTATCAATATTTGTGTAATTTTATTTACTCCTAGAATTTCCGCATGTGTTAGAAGTATTTATTTGATTATGGTCTGTAATATTATTATCATGTTGGACCTGTAAACGTATAATGATATGCATGTTTGATGGATTGGATGAGGGAGCTGAGCTCCCATTTATTTTTATGAGGATATGAGTATGTGGAGGGTGAGCTGAGCTCCCCAATTGAGTATTTATTATGTTTACAGGTCGGGTGAGTCGAAAACTCCCCATTGGAAAGTCCATTTTATGGCCGGACTCTGTCCGTTTGTTTTCTTGATATTGGGCCCAAATGGGCCTTAGAGTTGGGTTAATGAACAGTTAGGCTTACTACGGGCCTCGGGGGCTTTAGGCTGGCCCAGGTCCTAGTGCCGGTCCGGCCCATAGGTTGGGTCTTGACAAGATCTTAGACCAATTGGTCTTTGCAATGCCATTTATAAAATTATCTCTAAGATCTTAGTTCATAGACTTCAGCCTTTTATGCATTCTCTTATCAACGAGGAATAAAATCCTTTTACTAAAGGCAGGCTCATTTTTGATAATATTCTCATCAATAATGAAATAATACACAATTTGAAATTGAGGAAAAAAGGGAAGAACTATGGGTTGGCTTTAAAGCTAGATCTTAGAAAGCTTATGAGTGTGTTGAATGGGATTACTTGAAACATATGCTAAGTTGTTTTGGATTTCATAATACCTAGAACAATTGGATTATGGAATGCATTTCTTCAGTCTCCTATTCCATCCAAATCAATGACCATAAAATGGGGTTAGTAAAACCATCAAAAGGCTTAAAACAGGGTGATCCTCTATCGCCGTATCTATTCATCTTGTGTACAGAAGGGTTATCTCATCTCCTCAAAACATCATCGCTGTAAGGAATTTCTATCTCTAGACAAGGTCCCTTGGTTAGCTGTCGCAAGGGATTTTGCGGTCGCCTGAACGAACCCTCACCGAAGTGGGAATGAGTGAGGAGTCGCCACCTTAGTTTTGATGGAAACTAAAGAAAACCATTTGTGAAAAATAAATTAAAATGAAACCACTTCAAGACAGAGATTCTAGGTTCGGGCTCCGTAAGCGGGTGGGGAAGGTGTTAGGCACCCCACCTCGTCCCTTAATAAGGGTAAGTAGGTTTAATTTTGCATTAGTTAGGAGGGCTTGAATGGACATGTTGATCCTTTTGACTAAAGGAGCATTTGATTTTTCACTAAATTTGGATCACCCAGATACATAAGTAAATGAGACAACCTTAGTGAATTGACGTCGCATATCATTTTTGGTTTTGGGTTTGTTTTGCGTGTAGGTTAAAATTAGGTGTGAGAATCGGATAAGAACTCTCCTCCGATCTCTCTTAAATTCTGAGAGGAGATCGGATAAGAATCCTCCTCCGGTCTCTTTGGGGTATTTAAAATTTAGGATTGAGAATCGAATAAGAACTCTCCTCCGATCTCTTTTAAGTATTCATTAAAATTTTAGCTCAGGGATCGGATAAGAATTTTCCTCCAATTTCTATTTAATGTTTATTAAAATTTTGAGTTGAGACCGGATAAGAACTCTCCTCCGATCTCTATTTAATATTTATTAAAATTTTGAGTTGAGACCGGATAAGAACTCTCCTCCGATCTCTATTAAGTATTTATTTTAAATTTGAGTTGAGAATCGGATAAGAACTCTCTTCCGATCTCTATTAAGTATTTATTTAAAATTTTGATTTGAGACCGGATAAGAACTCTCCTCCGATCTCTATTTAATTAAAGTTTTGAGTTGAGAATCGGATAAGAACCCTCTTCCGATCTCTTTTTAAATTAACAGGAACCTTAATGGGATCTTTCCGATCTCCCAAATTTTAATTTCAGCTACATGTCATAAGGTCCTAAAGCTAAGGATTCTGACGTTCTAAGGTGTTGGGGGGTAAGGCTTCTAATTGATATTTTGTGACTAAATAAGAGAAGCTGGACTGAATTTTGCTGACTTCCCCTAAGGTCACTTTACCAGTACCTATTAATGTCCGATCTATTCTGTTTCGTTTACTTTGGTTTTATTCCACTTTATGGCATCTTGCGAATTGCCGTTACGTCCACCTAATAGTTTGGCTATTTTCCTGACGTGTTATTCAGGCTCTCTCTCTTAAAAGAGACCCTTAAGTTGCAGTTACCTACGTTTTACCCAACCACTTACACGCTGCTAGGAGATAGAAAACTTGCATTCAGAAATGACGAAGATTAATAAAATGATGGACTGATCACTAAAGAGATAACTCGAGAGAGTAACATTCTTTGGGGTTCTTTTGCACAAAATGAACTTGGAGAAAATTGCATACGCAAGAATAACGAAGAAAGTGCGAAAAAGTAAAGCTAATAAAACAAAGAATATGAGCTCTTACCTGTAGGGAGCCAAATCTATTGAAATAACTACGGGGTGACAAATGGTGATAAGACAGCGGACTGATTAGCCTGAGGGCTGATGTTCGTCGTGAATTGAAGGGTGCTTAGCTAAAATGTAATCAGATTAAGATAAAAACCGAGTGGAATGAAGTTGAGCTTGGACAATGAAAATAGGGATGATAAAGGGCTGAAAGTGAGAGTGTGACCAGATAATGAACAAGCGAAAATGTAGAGTTCGATTATGAGAATCCTTTTCAAGAAAACACTTCCGAAAACTAGTTTCAAAAGTCTTACTAATCAACACTTCTAAGTAGCAGAGTAACGAACTGAATGAAATTTCAGAGTTCTTCCGCTATAACAACTACCTTTCTTTTTTTGCCCGTCGCTTGAACAGTTTTTCATGCAGGTATTTATAGGAATCGGGTGCTCCCCATAAAGGGTCAGGATTTATTTTGAGGGAGATGGAGGGTCAAGATTTTGAAGGACATGATCGGATGCTTGAAAATTAAAGAGAACCAAAATGAACGGCTGAGATTATTCTTCAGAATATTTGTCCTTTTCTTCTTTCAATCGTGGTCTTAAATCCTATTGTCCGGAACGATCTGAGGGCTAAGAGCGAAAGACGCTGGTCTTGTCGTCTTCTCTCTTGATCCAAGGGTTCCGGGTTTGTCCTTACAAGTGAGATCAACGGTGGAGATTGGGATGTACAGGACTGTCATGACATACCCTGGCACCTGTCAGCATTGCGGGCGATTCTTAGGCGTGCGGTGGAGATCTCGTCTGCCACGCTTTAACTACCTCGGCTCTGATTCTGACGACGGTTATTTGGGATTTGTCTTATTCTTTTTGCCTTCCGATCCCTCCCACGCTCCTATTCCGATCTCTCATGCTGATCTCCCATCTTCCGATCTCTATTCTTCAGATCCCTTAATCACCTACAGTTCGTGAAGCATTAATTCCTCGATTCGGCGTCCGCCGCTTTTCTGCTTAGCAATAAATGCCCGATTTTCCCCTATATATACCCCTGACAGAAGGAAACCCCCCTCATTCGATTTTCCTTTCTTGCTTTTTCTTTCTTGTTTTAACTGTTCCGGCAGTAATTCCGGCTACGACTGTGGCTTTTGATCTTTTTCCGATGGACTTCTTTATCCACCGACTGAAAATTTACGATCCCGGTGATCGAATAATCGTGAAAACCTTAACTGATGATGGTGAGAGAACTGAATCGATTGACCGATTTGGGTTGCGGACTTCGATCGTGCCGATCTCGAGTCGCTCAACTGGAATAATCAGCGAACCGATTTCGGGTGAGCTGATTGCTAATGTTCGGCCGATCCCTGGCGATCGCTCTTCCGAGCTTATTCGGCTTCTCACCACATTGGGTGTTCCGACAGCGGTTTCCCTCCACATTGGGTGTTCCGACAGCGGGTTAAGCTCCGATCGGCGACACCCTGTGGATCAGTCACAATGTTGGCTATTGACATAGGCTTCTTTAGATAGGATGTTCCGCTGATCTTTAGAGGTCGGCCTTTTGATGTAATCAGATGTAATCCGATCTTGAGATCGCCCAAATGATGTAATCTGATTTTTGGAAATGTACTCCGATCTCTTGAGATCGCCCAAATGATGTAATCCGATCTTTTGGAAATAAAGATTTTATTTTGTCAATTATTATCTTATTAATTATTTTCCGAGCTCTAATATGATTATCCGATCTGTAATTCGAAACACCTGGATCTACCGCTCTATAATTAACCGATCTCTTTATGGAATCTTGGGAATATTCGTGAGACGTGTCAGAACAGCTGGCGAGTCCCGCTAACCGATGCGCTGCCTGGAACCTCGTGAGCATTAAATGCTCGGACGAGTATAAATAGGGGTGGGGGGTTAGCCATTTGCTCCTGTATGTCATTTTCAATCTCTCGCTCACAACCTCAAAGTTCTCTCGTTTACTCAAGTTCTTCCGACGCCGATCAGACTCCGGTAAGGGCTTTGATCTTCTTTTTAGTTTAAGTTCTTTGTTTTCTTTGAAAATGAGCGGTGCCGAGGGTCAAAGAGCGGCGAGTCCTCCTTCCATTCAGTTCTCGTGGTCGTCTGACGAAGAAGAGGTGGTCGGGCCAAGCGCGCAACCAGAACCTCCTAGGGTCTCCGTTCCAGCTCGGGGGCGGATCGGACCATCAAGGCACGTACCTTCTTCAGGGAGGGAGAATCTCCCTATGGACGAGCTGCCATCGATCTTGCAAGAATCCGATCTGCAATCGTTTAGCCAGGAGTACAATATC